>NC_134487.1:294099269-294304269 GCF_040206685.1 Ascaphus truei
CATACACAAAGGAGCTGGAATGTACATCCTTAGTGCGGACTACCCAGTCCTGTTTGTGTGTTAGAGAGCTGTACAGGAAGAGAAACACAACCTACACACTTGTCTGCATGCGAGCACATACATTAAATGTCACTGCTGCTAGATGTATTTACTAAGCCGAAGAAAACACTTCCAAAAGTAGTGCTGGAAAAAACCTTGTGGTGCATTCAAGGGGATTATTCATCCAGCTTGGTTATTGGTTGATGCAAGTGAATGTGAGTCAACGCCCATTTGCTTACGTTAACCAATAACATGTGTCTGACAGAGTAGCACCACTTAGTAAATATGGCCTTCTGGCTCTTTACCCCTTGAAAATTGCACGCAAGTGATGTGCATAAATATAACAATGGCTTTGCATAGAAGGATACAGGGGTTGTTGTCATCAATGCTGCAGTTGTCCAGAATGAGTGGAATCCCCTCCAGCTGAAAAATCTGGAGAGAGAAAAAAAAACAGAAATCAGAAGCTATTAGTATCTTCATCACTTATTTCATGAAAGCTATAGACACGATTCATTTTCCAGAATATACGCAGCACTTGAAAAAAAAAAAAAAAATACCCAACAGAATACAGGGGATAATATATAATGCTGAGTGCAACAAAAATAAAAGTAAAGAACAGGAAAGTTAGTCACGTCCCCAGAGAGCTTACAACCTAAGTGTAGGCATTATTGCAATGGATAGCAATGCCTGCTCGCAATGGTGGACCTCTGTAGTGGTGGACCTCAGTGCTCGCAATGATGGATAAGTGGGCCTCTGCAGATGTGGGGAAAACTGGTCATGTGTACATGCTAATGAAATGCTTCATTCAGAAGGTGCATTTTCATATTTGATAATGTAGAGAGATGTTCCTTGGTGTTGCGAGCGTGAGGGCATTTCACAAACAGGGGGGCAGGGACGGTAAAAAAAAAAAAAATGTTTTAGGTGAAAGAGAGCAGCAGAAGTGTAAGGGGTGGGAAGGAGTCGGCTACAAGCGGAGTGCAGGAGACGTGCAAGGGGTAAAGCAACTAAAGATGAGATGACGAGTGTAGAGCCTGAAAGGTTAAGATGAGAACTTTGTAGGTGATATGAAGGTATCTTACGAAGAGACGAGCAGAAACGTATTTGTGCGAAAGTTAAATGATTATGGATATCAACAGAATCTGAATTAAAAAAACAAAACAAAAAAAAGTCAACAGTATTGAACACATCGGAGAGATCAAGCAGGGCAAGGAGGGTGAAATGAACTTGGGATTTAGCTTCTTGGAGATCATTTTTGAAGACAGCTTTAATGGACTGAGCTGTCCGAAAACCATCATTAAAAAAATCCATGAAAATGCATTGTTATAAAATCCTCCCAAAGTTAGAGAAATACGGATTTAAAAAGGCTTGAAAATGGCACCATTTTTACAAACTGCCATACATCTTTGTCCCGAGAACCGCACATGCTGAAGAATTCATTGTGGCAAAGCTTGGAATACCTCTCTGAGCAAAATAACTTTTAGACCAGGGTCGGCCAACTCCAGTCCTCCAGGGCCACCAACAGGTAAGGTTTTAAAGATATCCCTGCTTCAGCACTGGTGGCTCAATCAGTGGCTCATTCAACGACAGTTGGCCACTCCTGTTTAAGGTTTGTTTGTTTTTTAATAATGTAGTGCCAGAGAGACATGCAACTCATTGCAGAATTGCTGACCCAAGTGGCACAATTGAATAAACCAATAGTTACAAGCTATGAAATGTCAATCAGTTTATTCACACTTTTATTTAAACAACTGTGCATTAAACAGCTGTGCATTAAACAGCTGTGCATTAAACAGCTGTGCATTAAACAGCTGTGCATTAAACAACTGTGCATTAAACAACTGTGCACTAACAACTGTGCATTAAACAACTGTGCATTAAACAACTGTGCATTAAACAACTGCATTAAACAACTGTGCATTAAACAACTGTGCATTAAACAACTGTGCATTAAACAACTGTGCATTAAACAACTGTACACTAAGGGTGTATTTTCCATGCGAAGTAAGCCAATTCTTTAAAATACATGTCTTATTTTCATTTTGCAGGTACGATCAGGTCAACTTAAGTGATACATTAAATCCCTTTGGGGAAGGACAACAACCCAATCTGGAGTTTACAATAGGTTTTAAATGCATAAATGTAATTAAATTGGTAAGATAAATAATAAGCAATCTGCTCCACTCATAGCGAGAGACTTCTAAAAGATGTTAAATCATTGTAGGCACAGTAAACATTTACTTTTAGAAAGCTGGGAAGTGATTTCTGAAGTGCTATCCAAATACCTGAATGAAAGATTGCCATCCTACCAAAAATGTGAAGTGTTATAAGAAATGTATGAATAAGCCATCTCCCCCCTAACCCCCATCGCTAACAATTCCAGCCCTTGTAGAAATACTCAAGTGCTACACATATTTTCTATTAGCTCATACTTTGTGCAATGCAATTATTGGAGTATTTCATTTTGCAGACTATTTGGAAATTGTGTAAAGGAACACGCCTTGTGCTATAATCTAAAATATTGGTTCATTGGAAGGTCAAATTGTGAAAAAATTGTTTTTTGGGGTGCAATGCTAATCTTTTGATTCTGTTGGCCTTGGAAACATTAACAGATTAGAACGCACAGTTAAAAAGTTAATATTGCACGTCCCTGAAAATCAAACTGTAAAAATATAAATGATCTCTTCCGGCTCACAAGTAGGAGTTCACTCGTGGGCCTTCAGTAGTTCTTGAACAGTACAACTTAAGAACACAAGAATATAGGGATAATTAGAAAAAAAATAACCGACAACGCGTAATTATTATGTCAGATAAAGTATGTCTCCAGTTTCCACAGCACTGCAGGCCAATTCTGCATTGAAATGGAGAATCTGAGAAAGTTACATCATAACAATAGATCTTTATCAGACAACGTTACTTCTAGATGCACGATGGAACCAGCAGAATTCTGCACACTATCAAGCCAAACAGCTACAGTTATGTCCATGCTTAGTTTTAGCTAGATATAAAGTTCTCATTTAGAAGAGAAATCCAAGCAATATTCTACTTGTTTTTTTTGTTGTTTTGTTAAAGAAATCAGTTGTATAGCTGTAGATAACAACTCAATGCCATTTTAAATGTTTTAGTATACGTGCATCCTTTGATTTCTAAAGCAGGCTTTATTTAGCCCACCACTCCAGCAGTGCTAGATAAAAAGCAGCCATTTAGTGAACCCTGGGAATCAGGATCTGTGCTGATCGATCACAGAACGAATCGATCAGCCGCTTAGGTAATTAGTTTTCAATAAAGGCAATCAAAGGTTGTATTTACTGTATTAATAATAAAATAAAGAGATTTGCAATAAAGTAGTCTTCCCTGCTCTAGGGAAGATTTAAACCCATATTTATAAAGCAATGCCGTTCCACAAGGTGCCTTCCGGCACTGGAACACACATTCAGCCCATTAGACTGAATGGGCCGTAGAGAGTCTTATGGCATAGCAGCACTTCCTAAATATAACTCTTAAACCCATTCATGGAAATAGTGCTGATCTCTTCCTCAGCATGGGGAGGGCGGCATCTTCATAGCATACTGAAGAGTATCGTATGCATATCCAATACAAAAGGATAGTGACCATGCTCAACAATGTCTGTCTGTCTTTATATAGCGCAATCCAGACACATAGCGCTTTACAGTACACGTCACAGAATATCATAACATAATGGGAATAAGCACTTCAGACATAAAACAATAGGAAAAGGAGTCCCTGCCCCGAAGAGCTTACAATCCAAGTTAATCCTCTACATAAAAAAGCTCAAAGTATGCCGCTTTCTAGAAGTTTATTTTCTTGGAACAAAAATGCATGTTAGTCAATGCACGAAATGGCAGTAAAACCATACCAAGCACAGCACTTTATGTAACATCCGCCCTACGTATTAAACATTGCTGCAACAGAAGAGAATTTCAGGTATGCCAAAGCAAAAGGTATAAGATGCACGGTCAACAAAAACGTTACTCAGGAGTAACAGGGCTTGTGTAGGAATCAATTCTGCACAAGATTATAATGGCAAAAATGTGAAGTGTTCACCCGTACCATTCAAACCATTTAGTTTGCCATTAAATTCTGCGTCGGAGATATACACCCGCTATTAAGAGAAGCAAGTATTTCCCAAAGACAAACATACAAATGGCACAGAGAAACAGACACAGGAAACGCGTAATCAACGCTTCCTTTGTATTAGCGCGAATTCTTTGTAACTCGTCATTTGACCCCTCTTCCTACGCCAACAAACCAACGAACTTCGTGTTGAACTCTGTACCGTAGAAAGGTTTTACATCAACAAGTGTACAACAATCCAAATTTTAGTCATAGGTAGTTTTACCGGTGTATGGCAATTATCCTCCATTTATATATTTATAATCCAAGGTTGTCAGATTTCAGATGCTTCTGTATGTAGAAATGTCAAACGTTGCAAAGCCCTTTTATTACACAGATCGCCGGCTTTATCCATGTTGGATCATAATATCTTCCTTAAATTTGAAAGAAAGATGCTGCCAGGGAAAATATGCTATTGATAATAAAAAAAAACAGAAAAGTTTGTTCTAGATTATTTTTGCCGTTTAGAAGATTAAATTAGCAGCATTAGGCACATCCAGCCATACAGCCAAAAACACATCTTGCTGTACAGACGCTTTCCAAAGCAGCAGTCTGCATACAATCTACAGTGTACACAGCCTTAAAGGAAACCCTTCTCCTGTGATGTGCTGCCATCGGAGATCAAACTCATATTGGGCAATATTTTATTTATTTAGAAATAATAGAACGTTCTCCTGCAGCTCCACCCTAAAATACCTATTCTGATATAAGAGTGACTCTACAAAATAGGATTTGCGATGCACGTTTTTATTTACAAATGAGCTTGAACTAGTAGAAAAGGTCAACCCCAGGACTCAAGAGCCTTCAACAGGTCAGGTTTTAAAATTCAGGTCCAAGAATTTTTGTGTCAACTTGTTACCATGTCTAAATTCCTTCAGGCAGATTAAAAAAAATTTTTTTTAAATAAAATATAATCTAGTTTCTTGGGGTATTTTTATGCTAGATGTTAGTGTTACCTTGCCAATAATGGAATGCACCTTTTGAGTTCAGCCCTAAAAAATTTGTTTCCCAGCCAGAAATCTTGAGGGGGGGGGGGGGGGGGAGTGGGGGTCGGGGTAATTGGGACATGTACTTTCAGAAAATATATTTTTGTGGGGGCATTTTTATTCTAGGGGGGTAGTTTTGCCTTGTGTACCTTTTATATTCAGCCCTGAACATATCAGGTGTAAAGTGGTCTTGCTAATTTTCGGTCTGTACCTATACATATTGGGTATCAGTGTCTTCAGTGTAGCTCCGTGGCTAATACTATACACCTGATACATAAACCTTGGCCCCCTGCAGACGCACTTACCAGAGCGCCCTCCTACTGTCTTTGTACGTTCTTCCTACCTACCAATTAGATTGTAAGCACTTCGGAGCAGGGACGCCTCTTCCTAAATGTTACTCTTATGTCTGAAGCAGTTATTCCCATGATCTGTTATTTGTATTGTTATTTATATGATTGTCACGTGTATTACTACTGTGATGCGCTATGTATATTAATGGCGCTATATAAATAAAGACATACATATATATTCAATGTACCAGGGGCAATAAAATCACTTCTTTAAATGGAAGGCTGAAATCTGTTAGAAAGATCTAGGACAATATGAATACATATTTTTTTCCCCATATTTATGACATATCTTGGTTACCATATGCAATCCCTTCATTCAACATAAACAAGAGATGAAAAAGTCAACGGGTGCTGAAAATAAAACGATATTTATAGTTTTCATAGGTACATAGAAAGTCTCAGGAATCACGGTTAAGCACCTGTATGGGAAATTTGGAGAAATGTGCACGGTCATGCAGATGGCTACTATTCTTGGCAGTGAAAAGGTTAATCAAGTTTGCTTTTAAGTTAAAAAAAAAAAAAAAATCAAACGCGCTTCCTAATTTTTTTTTATAATCTTTGATAATACAGGGTAAAATAATACACAATATACCATGGCAACATATAATACCTCTGTATCAGAGTAAACGGAAACACTATTAGAATATTTCTTGTCTAGTTATATGGAATTCTAGTGTGTTCCGTTTATTTGTGTGCGATTCCAGGGAACGGCCACACACGGTCTTCAATTTTAATAAACGCTTTGCAATTATATTTTACTAATCAGTACCCGCCGGGTTAGACATGCTTGCAACACTAGTTCCACGTACTAATTAGCATATGCAGAAGAACTTATTCTAGGACACAGGGAAAGCAAATGCATAAGCACAACTTTATAAAGAAACGTCATCAGACATGGTTCCTCGTAAACCGGGGTGGCCAACTCCAGTCCTCAAGGGCCACACACAGGTCAGGTTTTCAGGATATCCCTGCTTCAGCCAGGCATCTCAAATCAGTCCCTGCTTCAACACAGGTGGTCTTCGACTCAGCCACCTGTGCTGAAGCTGGGATATACTGAAAACCTGACCTGTTGGTGGCCCTTGAGGACTGGAGTTGGCCTCCCTTGCTCTAAAATATACAGTTTTCCTATCAAAATGTGTCAATTTTTTGGCATCAAGTCTGTTCCCAAAAAGTTCAAACACAAATAGAATCTTCCGCGTAACCCTAACTTGGCACGGGGATATCGTTCTAAACAAGCACAGTGTTGGTGTTCTGCATGACTGTCTGCAAAAGGAAAAAAAGAACTTCCTGAAATCGTGGCATATTAAATCTTTTGTCAACTTGTTGAGATTAAAATCTGAAATAATTTTTTTTCCCCCCCGTTACGATTTATATGGTTAGCCGAGACATATTTTGTCTCTACATGATGTAGAGTGAATGCTGAGAACATGCTATGGCATTAGAGTACTAGGAGAAGCTTCTACTTTAGCCCTGGGGCTTCTGCATCAACGAGATCTTACATGATCCGACGCATCATCAGGAGAATGCCCTGGAGACAATAAGCACATACTACTTTATCAACGAAACTTGAAATTACAGCCAGCTCTTTTTTTTCTACGTGTTTGGCAGCTGTAAGAGAATCAAAATGTTGGGAAAAAAATAGAGCTCACTAATCGCAGTTTGCACCACTAAGTCAAATGTATTGCAGTATGAGACCATAGTAGCTATATTTGCTTGACAAGAAAAAAAAAAGAACTATATTCATACTGTAAAATAGCAAAAATAGAGACTGCACCCGTACATCGTTCCATCCCAGATGAGGTTCAAAAATGACATATGTCTATCGAGTAAAACCACCTATGTTAAGTTTTGACGGCAGATACTTATATTGTATTTGTAATTTACCGTATATTGATCAAGAGGAAAGCAAACAAAAAAACCCCAGTGAAATATTATTCAATGATCTCATAAGGGGAAAAATACATTCTGACTCCAGTAATGGCAAATCAGATTTCTCCCTGGATCAACATCCTTCCAACTTTAGCTTATTTGGTACAACCCAGGTTCTTTGTATTGACCCTGAATATATTTATATTATAGTTATCATATTCCCTCTTAGACACCTCTTTTCTAATGTAAATAACCCTAATTTATCTAGCCTTTCCTCATATGTCAGACCTTCCATCTTCTTTATTCATTTGGTGGCTCTGCACTTTTTCTTGTTCAATAATGTCTTTTTTAAGGAGTGGTGCCCAAAACTGTACTCCATATTCAAGGCCTGGTCTTATGAAGGATTTATACAGTGGCAAAATGATGCTTTCTTCCCTTCTATCCATACCCCGGTTTATGCAAGATGATATCTTATTTGCCTTTGCAGCTACCGCCTGACATTGAGAACTATTGCTAAGCCAACTGCCGACAAGCACTCCTAAATCAAACTATCAATGATTGACCCAACATTGTCCCATTTAAATTTGTAAGTAGTCTGTTTATTCTTGCTTCCCAAATACATATATCTGTATTAAACATAATCTGCCATTTACCTTCCCACGTTTCCAGTTTATTCAAGTTCTTCTGTAGAGAAATTACAACCTGCTCTGATTTTACTACCTTACACAATTTAGGGTCATTAGCAAAAATGGAGACATTGTTTTCAATGCCAACTTCAAGGTATTTAATAAACAAGTTAAAAATCTGTGGCCCCAGTACCGATTCTTTAGGTGCACCACTTACTGTAGCCCAACCTGAAAAGATTCCATTTATGACAACTCTTGTCTATTCTACAACCAGTTTTCAATCCAGGTGAAAATATTTTTACATGGACCAATTTCCTTTATTTAGTACAGCGGTCCACAAACGGGGGGGGCACGAGATTCACTGCGGGGGGCGCAGGGTTTACAGAGGCCCCACGCGCTTCCCGAAGGCACTTAAATTAAGAGCCGGTGGAAGCGGCGAAGGCCTCTGTAAACCTTATTTACCGTGGTTCAGCCAGAATCTGGAGACGCGTCACCATGGCAACGCAGCGTCAAATGACGCAGCGGGGTCGTGCGATGTCACGTTGCTATGGCACCGTGATGCTGCGTTGCTATGGCAACGTGACTTCATGACGCCCAGATGCCGGAAATTACGGTAAGGGGGAGGGAGGGGGCGTGCGGAGAGCAGGACGGCCAGAAGGGGGGTGCTGGGGGAAAAAGATTGCGCTCCCCTGATTTAGTACACTAACCTTCCGTGGCACCATATCAAAAGCCTCTGCAAAATCTAAGTAGACAACATCAACTGCATAAATCCCTACTTCCTTCTCCCTCCCCCTATCTGTCCCCTTCACTTTCTGGTTTGTGCAGTGGATCATATTCATTCCACAGCGTCCATCTACTACTTAAAAGGGGCACTTTATATAGTCTCTCCTCATTCTACCCATTTCACTTGACCAGGATTTTAGTAGCACCATTCTTTGGGGACGTGCGCTCTATTTTTTGCTATATTAAAAAACAAAACCATATTATAAAATTACAGAAAAACAAAAATGAGAGCGTGGCATCCTACCCAAGGAAATTAGGCGCTGGCACGGCGTTTTGTGGGTACCATCCCCTTCCGCAGATTTGGTAGCCTGAAACATCATGCTAGTGCCTCGTTTCCTTGGGTAGGATGACACCAATATATTTTGTTAATTGCTGCATGTTTTCTCAACTTCATTATTTGTTTAGCAAAATAATTTTTCTGTATTTTTTTTAAAATATACAGGCATACCCCACATTAACGTACGCAATGGGACCAGAGCATGTATGTAAAGCGAAAATGTACTTAAAGTGAAGCACTACCTTTTTTCCACTTATCGATGCATGTACTGTACTGCAATCGTCATTTAGGTGCATAACTGATGTAAATAACGCATGTGTAACAGGCTCTATAGTCTCCCCGCTTGCGCACAGCTTCAGTACAGGTATGGAGCTGGTATTGCTGTTCAGGACGTGCTGACAGGCGCATGCGTGAGATGCCATTTGCCTATTGGGCGATATGTACTTACTCGCGAGTGTACTTAAAGTGAGTGTCCTTAAACCGGGGTATGCCTGTATATTGTTTTAATAGGGTGACCAGACGTCCCGTTTTTTGGCATCTGTCACGACTTTTTGGGCGCTGTCCCGGGTTTTCTATGCTGCCAACTGCGCATGCACTTGCCGGTCACTCGTGTGATCGGGAAACGCCGATCACACAAGCGACAGGCAAACGCCGATCGCGCATGATCATAAGCGACTGGCAAATTCTGATCGCGCATGTCAGCCAACAAGCGCTTTTCGCGCATGCGCAGTCAGCACTACATTTGTCCCGGGACAAATATGGTTACCCTGTGCTTTAAGCATACTTTAAGAGTGCAGTGTCCTCTTTTGCCGTTTGTGAGTATGCGTATTTAGGTGGTTGGTGTTTTTTCCCACCTTCTAGCACCTCTGTTATTTATTCCCATAGTAGAGAACTTGTTTAATATTGGATGTTCCCTTCTCTATCTAATTTATACCCATGCTGTGAAAGATTTTGTCCAACATCAAGTTAATACAGAGATTAGATACTCCACAATGTCTGTACTTTATATAATTTGTGTGAAGTTGTGTGCAAAGATGTGGAATGAAAAGCACATGTAGTAGAAAAGGAGAAATTACCTTCCGGGGAAGCTAAATAAGCAGAAAGGGAGAAGGAGCGGCTCAGTGTAAAGATGCAGACTCTGTAAACAATGGCACCGAGTTTGAATGAGGGGAGCCTGGTTCAATTCTTGGTGTCGGCTCCTTGTGACCTTGGGCAAGTCACTTTATCTCCCTGTGCCTCAGGAACCAAAATGATAGATTGTAAGCTCCTCTGGGAAGGTACTGTGCCTGAACCAATCCTATGAGCTGCGTACCGCGCGCTATACTGTAATTGTGACGCGGTGCGAGTCCCATTGGGAGAAAAAAAAACCTATATGAAATTAATAATAATCACCAAGTGTTCAATTCGACATTGTGTTCAATAAACAGCATAACTAAATGCAGTTCATACCTTAAAAAGAATTACACAAAATACGAGATGTCCTATTCAATGCAGATTAGTAAACAGCCAGAGACACAGGAAACCAATGGCTCCCGAACCGCACCAGGATTTTACATATCTTTCTAACGATGTTTTAGAAAGATGTCATCACTATTATGCTTGAGGACTGGCTTTGTTCAGGCTGGTAAGTACGGACTGCTTCTTTACACTAAGCTCCTGGGAGCAGGTACTTTCCCCGTTGTATCAATTTGTGAGCACATTCACTGCATAGGAAGACAGAACATGTATCTGTATATAGATGAACTGGAGCTTTACGTACCGGCAAAGGAAAATAAAAACTTAAGTCACACGATCACATGGCAGCTCCCATGAAACGTGATGCAAACTGCACACCCATTACTTGCGGTCATGTTGCAGCGCATACAGCGTTACAGAAGGGGAAGACTTGTATTGAAGTGCGGAATTAAAGAATAGACCACATTACACAACGAATATAGAACAAGCTGTGAATATTACAGCACTCTCCTCTACAAACAAAAACACCATTCTATAGGGGGGGGGGAACACATGTATCTCATGAACATGATGTTGAACCATTTACTGATAATGTGGAGGTTATTTACTTCAAAACAGGAGCAAAAATAACACACACAAAAAAATGCCCCAGGTTTTGATGCCGGGAGAAGTGAGCTGCAGTAAATTGCAAGAAAAACACAGCGGCAATATTATTACGTGTGATAACGGGTGCAATCATTTCTAGCAGATTTTTATTGATTAACACGTATCCATTGTTAACAACTAAAAGTGCTAGTAGACATGATTATCTGTAAACCGTTCTCTGGCTATTACATGCTTTAGACGTTTAGTCCTAAATTATTACATTATGAAAACAGAATTAAATCAACAAAGATGTGACATGGCTTAGGGTTGTACTGTATGCAGCTATTGTACATGAAACGGTATTTTAAATACCTATTTTTGTGTCGATAAATTAATGGGGTTAAAAAAAAACCTGATATTTCTAAGAATCTAATCTCCTATGGACATAATTTCTTTACTCAAATGTTCACTTGTAATTTCCATTATCCAAAAAACTGTTCATGGTCCCAAGGCTCAACAAAGTATCCAGCCGTTCCTCCTTCTCTTACGGTGCATCCCAAAACTGGAAAAAACCTACCGGAGACTCTCACAGCCACCACCAGTCTAAGTTCTTTCAAAACTAAAGCTGTCTCACATTTTAATCTGGTCTGTAACTGTTACATACGCCTTTAATATATATTATCTCTAACTGTGCATGCAATGTCTTGTATATAATGTATACCCTGCTCACTTATGTATTTGTAACCATGTATTATTTGTCATCTTAACTCGATGCCCAGGACATACTTGAAAACGAGAGGTAACTCTCAATGTATTACTTCCTAGTAAAACATTTTATAAATAAATAAATTATGGCAAGCAATGGTGTACCTCTTAAATAACTGCTGAATTCAAGGTTAGATGTTATTTTTTTTATAGACGGTATTAAACCATCCTTTTTGAAGCACATGGACCCTATGTTGTGTCAAAGCTGAACCCTTTGCTTTTACATTTTCGCCACGCTTATTCTGGAGGCCCTCTTAACAGATGAAAAGAACATCAAGATATAGATGTAGCACATACTTGCAACAGGAGATGGAATTAAGATATTTAAATGCACAATAAGCTCTTTAAATTACTTCTGGTTTAGTATTTTGCAGGTACTTGACACAATGATGGATTTGGAGTTCAATTTCAGATAACCATGATAATACTTTAAAGTACAACTAGTGACGGTTTAATGGACTATGAAGGCTCTGTACTTTGCAGAAAGGTAACTTTGATGTTTTCCCATTCTCCCCTCCCCCCCCCACCCCCTCCCCCCAGTTCCTCTTGCTGATAGCAATTAACCCCAAGTGAAACATCAAACGTGTGCGAAAGACCCGGACTGCCAGCTCCGCAGCAGCTTGTGCGGGAAACGACTACGGTCACTTGTTGAGTTGAGCATGTACAATTACAACACTTTGTTTTGCACAACAAACAAGAAGATACATTAGTTAAACAACTACTGAGGGAAGGGAATGCTGCAGGACTGGATCCCCCCCGAGTGGGACCCCACTATTTTCAGCTCCGTGAATCCCCCCTGTTCCCAAAATACTTACCGGTGAAGTTACTGGTATTACTTCCTGGTCTTTTAAAGAGGATTTAAATACCCATCCAATAGAAAAGCCCCAACCAAGGATGTTGTAGCTTCCTATTGGCCTGAAATTCAGCTGCCATTTTGTTTCACCAGAGGGAGATTTAAACCTGGTAAAAGAACCAGGGGGCCCCCTGAGCAGAAAAAGACTGGCATTTAGCTCAGAAGGAATTGGTCCCTTTAAAACAAACACATACAAAAAAAAAAAAATGTACACAATACATGAAAATGCACCAACATAACATCCCTGGTATTTTCAGATTTCATCTACCTGTTTCTAATATTGAATAAGAATTTTAAATATAGGTTTGAATGTAGTTCAAAACACCCCTGTGAAATCGCAGATAATCTCACACGTGATGTTGAGTAGGGCGCAAGTTTTAAATCGTTCTTGAGAAATGTTGCCTCATCGTTTTTGGGGCTTTCCAAATATTTCCGATCATTTTCTAACCCCCAAAGTAGAGCATTTCAAAAATAAAAAAAAAATCAATACGCTGTACAAAGAAAATATAACAGCAACTCGTTACGTTTTTTGGCCAGTCGCAGGCCGCTTTAGATTAATTTATCACACTTATTTGGTACAAATAACGTCCGGTTAGAAATTGTCTTTAGGGCATTATAATAGCCCATCCATCCATGTTAGTTGTGCCATTGTGGATTCTCAAAAATGGCCGTTATCAACATGTACTCCGTAATTATCGCTTCAGTTCGGTAGCCACCATATGATTTTTTTTATTCTACCTTATTATAACATAATCCCTTAAAAAAAATCACTAGTTATTATATTTACCTTGGAATCTTGGGGTCACGCATTTAAAATTTAAATTGTCCTACATTTCAAAAAGGTGTTGAAAATAGACCATGAAAAATTAACCAAACACTAAAGACAGAGTGGTCAACCTTGAAAGGTCAAAGACTTCCAGCATAAGGCTGCATTTATAGTCCAGGCTGCGGCGACAGTGACGCGACTTCGTGTGAAAACAAGTCTATTTCATCCTTCGCGTGCGTCTATAGTAAGCGCGACCGCAACGGCGCA
Organism: Ascaphus truei; assembly: GCF_040206685.1. NCBI lineage: Eukaryota > Metazoa > Chordata > Amphibia > Anura > Ascaphidae > Ascaphus > Ascaphus truei. The sequence continues at coordinate 294,113,022 of NC_134487.1, forward strand.
ACCAAATATCTGAAGTCAATAAAAATGTCTTTTTTCCGCGACCGCCGCGTGACGTCAGCGGCCATGTGAGCGGTTCAGCCAATGAGGGTGAACCGCTCACAGCCACGCCCCTCGTCTCCAACACTATAAGCAAAAATCGCCGCTACAACAGCGACGGATGACGTCACACCGTCGTCGCCAGGACTATAAGCGCGGCCTAAGGTTACGGTGACGCGACCTCGTGACATCAGCCGTCACAATACCGACTCCTGCCCTATGGTGCAGGAGACGAGAGGGCGACCGGTGTGGCGGAGACCAGAGCGGTTCGCCCTTATTGGCTTCAGGTCTCCTATTACTGTAGCAACTGTGGAAATGATCTATTTCCTACTTTATTGCCCGTCGTTACAGGGGGTATTCCTTCATACTGTAGCTGACAGAACAAGTGTTGTTATAATACAAAAAGGGAAATTATAACTTGTTTTTAGCTGCAATAACCTTAATCCCATTTACACGTTACAAAGGAATTTTAATTTGATTTGACTACTTGAAATAGTAATTTCAGGCAACAAATCGTGACAGCATGATTTATGAATTTTTTTTTTTTTACTTGAATTATATTATGAAGAGAAAGGAATGCTAAGCAAGCTAAATCTTGCCTAAAATTTCAGGCGCAACAATCTCCAATCAGCGTAATATAATTTTATACAACCTTGTCTGTTCTGGGTTTCTGGAGGAAATGAAAAATAACGTGGAGACAAAAAAAAAAAGGTGTGATTCACTAATGACCGCAACACACACACACCTGTAGGGTAAAAAGATTTCCGGCCTGTGATAAACTTGGCAGACGTGTTCTGCTCCCATTCATTCATTTCTTCCCTCCCGAGAGATAATTGAACGACCTGCACACGATCTGTGATGAAAGCCTAAAGATGTTACAGCCAGGAGGGGCACTTCATGGGAAGAGGAGCAGCATTGTGGTTGAAAGCAGCAGTTCCAAGCAGGTAGTGGGTGAAACTCGCCTGCATGCGATTTCAATTCAGTGTCAGTCTATACAATGACAGGATAATCTGTGTTTTCCTTGTATGGATGATAAAGCATGGCTCTTACTGAGGGATATCAATCTACAAGGACTGAAAATAGCAAGCTTGGGGGGTTGAGGTTTTGGGACCGCTAAAAGCTATTTTAATGGAAAAGTACTAATTTCAATATCAGCGAAACTCCACTGAAAGGAGGGCAATATGGTCTGTCAGCTATTCACATTTAGACCTGGAAACTTCATCCTAAACAGTACTATTACAAAAATTATAGAACATGCAGTATTAGTCTAAGGCCTCGGTCCTCCCTGCAGCATGCGCGCCTGGCGGCACAAGCAGACTACAGCTGTATTAGGCGGTCTGTAGGGGAGTGCGGGGGTGGGGCCATGACAGGGGGCGCGGCCATGATGGGGCATATCTGCCCTGCCATTGGGTGCGTGCGCCCATGTGACTGCGTCACAGGAAGACAAAATTCTTGTCTCCAGCGTACGCGTCACAGCACTTTGTGAGCTCACACACACACAGCCACTGGGGCCTGCCCCATAGAGGACTGTGCTGTGGGGCGCTCACGCCGCAGTGCGCGCCGCCGTGACCACCGGGGAGAAGCTGGGGAGGAGAGCAGGCAGGGGGGCGGAGGGGGAAATGATTGCGCGCCCCTGTTCTGTATAATAAAATGCCCAATGAGAACTTTTTAAGACCTCAACCAAAGCCATGTTCTTTACTAAAGAAAACACCAGGGAGGTTTCCCAAAGCAGAGCAAGCAACGTATGAAATGGGGAAAGTAAAGGAGATCTGCAATTTTGCAATATTTTTTTTTATTGCTCCATCGTAAATGATTTGAATAATTGAGATCGGCATTCAAAGCCTAAAGGAAATCCAATGCCTAAGTGAAAAGCACTGCACAGAAGCTCTTTCAGTGCTTACCCAATGTTTTTGTTGTTGCAATGAGATACAAACCCATCCAGCTGCTACTGATGCAAACTGCCTTCAAGGAGCGGAGCTGTGATGTGATAAACCCAGGGCAAACAAGTAGGAAATTCCCATTAAAAAAAGGCTTTTGTAGCGAGCAAGCGGTGAATAAACGTTTGCCTTTCACATTGAATGTAGTTTCAGGTCAGCCTGATTAGGGACCTTACAAAGCACTGGCAGATCAGATGTCACACAATCATAATAATATAAAAACTTGTGTCTGCCGGGCATTGCAGGGGGAAAATACTATTTCCTTCCTGCGTGTACAGTTTCTTCTGCGCAAAGATATACATAGAACACTGAAAATCCAGTGCTGCGCAGAACTGAATGCCGCATTTGACTATATAATTGATGGAGTAAGACTCACCTGTCAATTCTGAAGGCAAAGGGTGATTTTGCTTTGTGCAAAATTCACCAGACACATTTTGTAGGTTCCGTGCAACAAAGTTCTGACCAAAACCTCTAAGCTTTCATCCAATATCACTTGTCAAAAGTTTTATGGTGCAACTCCACTTAAGGAGCCCTCTCCTTGATAAAGGCAATCTATTTGCCGAAACGTTGGACCTTTGGTGGCACAATAAACTGCACCTTTAGAAAGACCGTGTGCCTGCTTCCATTCATTTGCTCGAGTACTTCTGGGATGTCTGGACCTCCCTGGATACAGCGCACCGGCAGATAAGTACCCCCCTCCAGCACCTACCAGCGGTGTGCATGTGCTTCTACATATGATGGCAACTCCACTTAACACCATGTACAGAACTTTGCACAAAGATAAAAGCACTCGTCTACACCAGGGGTCTCTAACCATTTCTGTAATGAGAGCTACTTCTGATCAATTAAAATTATCGCGAGCTACTAAAACATAAATCGAAAATACCAACACACACACACACACACACACACAAATTCCACACCACACACACACACACATTCCACCCCACCACACACACACACACACACACACACACACACACACACACACAAATACAAGCGGTTGGGCCCAACTTCCAATGCTGGGCCCCCCACAGTCACCGGAGCCCTGACGCCACTCGAGCTACTTAGAGGCAGCCGGCGAGTCCTAGACCTTGTATCCCTTTCTAACCCCAAGGAGGCGGAATTGTAGTAGATTCCCTGAAACGGAGACCACATGAAGTACAAGAGATTCCCCTCTTCAGAACACATTCGCGCCAGACAATGCTCCTACCTTGTCTTGGTTTTCCTTATTCTTGTAGCATAAATTCCCAATGATGCGAATGAGATGTGCTTTGAATCCCACAGCTACATGTGTGAGGTCTTCCCCCAAGGTCATGGTGTGCACAGCAGTGAAGACGTTCTTGCTTTGTTTCCCAGCTAGATGGGTCAGCCGCAAGATCTCTGAAGATGACAATGAAGAGTACACGTACTTTATCTGTGAGTTGCAAACTCATGTTAATCTCTTCGTGTAAATGTAACAAGACCTCCCTGGCTAAGAGTGGATTAATCAACACATTAACCTTTTAACTGCCACAGGGGCCAGGAGCGCATTACAACACAATGCATTGCAGGTCCCTCTGACACAAAAGGGACAATGTTTCCCAGGCACCATTGGCCCCTACAGGTATTAGGAACAGCCAATTAACTCGCAATGGCAGGTGATCACATCTAATTTGTGTATTGATAGGATATTGGCTGGTGGACACAAAAAAAAACTGGCTTAGTTCAGGCCCTGAGCCGTGGTTTTTAAAATAAATGCATTAAGACATTTGGCACCAATTATGTCCCACTTGCGCTACGTTAAGATTTGATTGTGCGTTGCTTGACTTTTCTTCGGCACTGATTCAAACTTGACCAGGTCTGGTGAGGTGTAAACATCCCTGAGAAACAATCTGCCTCAAATGGCACAAAACTGATTAACAAGACTCATGCACCTAAAGTAGCAAAACAAAAATGATTTTAAAAAAAAAATAATAATAATTTAAACTGCTGTGTGGCAAAGTCAAGTTCTCTTTGCCTCGAAATACAGACTCCCATGAAATGATCTGGGTGATTACTATATTTCACATAACACTATAATAGAAAGGATAATGCACAACATTATATATGGGAGTAAGAAAAGAAACTCTGAAATATATTTAATCAGAATAAGTATAAGTGGTCTGGTCAGCCTTTTCTCTGTAACCAAACAACAGTTCTTGATTTTAGCAGTGAAATTAGTTGATGAACAAAATACATAAATGGAGAAGTGCCTCCTAACACAAAAATAACTAATCACGTCAGGGGTTAAATCTGGTTCATTGATATTTGGTTGAAAGGCAGCCTGGCATATTGTAATATAAATAGGCATTATATAAAAGTTTGTTTATAAACATGGTACAGTATGATAAAACCCACAAGGATATTGTTTTTCCTTTCTTTATGATGGATCACTGTGTGTTGGGTTAGACCTGGCACCACCTTCTCCGATTGGGTCATCTGACTATTAATGCTGAAGTGAAGTTTTCATTATAAGGGTGAAAAAGGAAACCAATGACATGGCAAGCGGCTTTATTTTAACCAAGCTGGACTGCCCTTTTTAACTAAATGTATGGAAAGGAAAAACCAACTCCACCATAGACTACACAGCGTCTACAGTACTTTCTGACAATACATATGGAACAACAATTGGCCCAAGCGGTCCTTAATCGTAGTTTACATCTGTACATCAACATACAGCAATGTTGTCCTCACCGCTGTCTCAAGTCCTGAATTTCAGTACTAGGAAAGATAGCATGTAGTGTGTTTTTTGCCACGCCTGATGCTTTCCTGTACAACAGCAATAATATTAGAGTGGGAATCAAAGTCAAAACAAAAAGATAATTAAAATGTTGAGAACTCATTGTTAATCAAAAGTTGAGGATTGCAAGTGTTAGGACATACTTTTATGCGAAATCTGGGATTTTCTCCAGTGTTGGGAAAAGTGACATGGAATAATATTTGGGAAGTCTCATTACAGACGGTTTCCACTTTGAATTCCAAAACTCAAATGGCCAAAGCCCGATTTAAAAAAAAAAAGCAGCACGGAATAATATCCATTAGTACCTAACTTTTTGCAGTTTCCAAGTAAGTTGGTGATTTATGAGGAAAAAGTCATTGTACCCCTTTGCCTTACAACATACCTACTACTGTATCAAGTAAACAGGGGATGTTTTGCAAACACTCCAAATGTTCGTTGTTGGAGGTCATTTCACAAAGAACATCAAGAAGTCTGATTACAACCAAGGCTTCCTGCAAAAAGAAATGAAGAGCAACTTCATCCATGGACAATACAGTACGCTCATAATTAGCTCATTCACTGTGAGACAGGGCTGCGAAAACAATATTATTGGGATGTTCAACAGTTGTGAGAAGCTAATTTATTTATGGAAGTTTGGTGAATCATCCCGAGTGTCTCTTTAAGGGGAATTAATGAAACTTGTTAAACCTTCAGCATAGGCCTCTATTTAATATGCAGGAAAGCAGTCCTTCCACTGTGCTGGAGAAAAGTTCAGAACCATTCGGATAATTCAGGCTGAAATCTACTCCAGCACAGGGAATCTGCTTTACGGCACCTTGAACAAGAGCCCACATGTCTTTAGTGAATAGAGTGCGCTTAGACTGCTTCCCAATGTGTCCCCCAAACCCGCTTCCCTCCATTGTCACGTCATAGTGATTAAACTGCCGGCAAGAATTCTGGGTAAAGACATGTAAAATGAGAAAATCGGCGCGTCACTTTTAGCTTCCTATTTATTGCTAACGCGAGTAATGTCCAAGAGCAGGGGGCGGACAACTCCAATCCTCAAGGGCCACCAACGGGTCAGGTTTTCAGGATATCCCTGCTTCAGCGCAGGTGGCTCAAACAGAATGACTGAGCCACCTGTGCTGAAGCAGAGACATCCCGAAAACCTGACCTGTTGGTGGCTCTTGAGAACTGGAGTTGGCCACCGCTATCCAAGACCTTTAGCCTACAGAATTACCCAGTGAAAGGAAAAAACGGGTGACACAGCGGTCACAGCTCCTCTTTGATAAAGTCCGCATCCAGACGAAACGCGTCAGAGTTTTGTTCTTGCCGATGTTCACATTGTTAATTTAATAAAGTTTTTTATTTTTTCTAATGCGTTTGGCTGATTGGAGGAGCTGTGACCGCTGTGTCACCCGTTTTTTCCTTTCACTTTGTTCGTCATTTCCGGCTGGAGCACGCGGACACCACATACAGCAGGCAATCGTGCTGCTCAACAATCAGCATCATAGGCAGATCACCGAAGTATATCGTGAGTACTGAACGCTGATTTTAACATCCGAGGACACAGGGTGCAGGTGAGGTTTATGTTTACCGGATTTCAAGGACGTACCTTTGGGCATTTCTCTGGACGTGTCCATCTGTACTTCTACCGGCGTTGCTAGCCCCCCACCCTGTATTAGTTCGATTGGATGCAGTTTCTAAGTGTTTTAAAACAGTAACTAAGTGGTGTCTTTCTCCTGCTACTATTGGACTGATATATCTACTACCTCGGTTTTGGTAGCCGCAGATTCATATGGGGGTCATTCCCCAATTTTTTCTATACAGAATTACCCAGCTTGTACAGAAAAGCCAGAGCTAAGATCTCTTTTCTATAGTCCCAGAGGCCCTCAAAGTGTTTCACCTCGTCGTCATCGGCGGAAGCCAGTCTGAGCACAGCTTTGCATTGTTCTTGGAAGAAGCCAGCAAGGATCTCAGCTATTTTCTGCAGGCTACTTGATTCTTCTTCAGAAAGAGGATCCTTCTCACTTATTGTGGCCATAATGAGCTCTAACATGGTAATCCTGGAAATTGAAAATCGAGATCAGACGTGGTGACTTTGTTTTAGTGCATTTTAATTGGCAACGTAATGCCCTTTATGCTACTTAAACAAAGAAATAAAAGACGTGGCCCAAACAGCTAGTGTCTCCAATTACAGGGTATCATCTAAGACACGGGAAACGTGTCACACTGATTGTACAATAATATTAACTTCTGGGAAACAAGGCAAGATGAAAACCACTGAATGGATTAAATATTTCTGGAATGGCAAAGTACAATTCCTCCTTAAATTGTGCCACCAGCAAAGTTAGACAATCATATCCCCCTTATTAAAGCACGTTCGTGTAGCACTGATATAGAACACAGTTTTATACACAGGTAATAGGAGTCGCCATACCGTAGTAGATCATAGGCTTCAATGTGGACATGGTCATTTGCCCAAGGTCACAAGGAGAGTCGGCATTTGGATTAAAATTGTGATCAATTTCTTCCGGTAGCCATAGAAATGTGGAAAATAATAGTAAGAAAAATAAAAGAATCTCTGTAGATTCCGTCACAGTTAAAATCCTTAGCGAGGGCCGAGAAATTCGAACTCGAAAAGTCTCCATACCTTCTCCAGAGCCTGGAAAAATACCGCCTCCCCCCCCCATCCCCCCCTTCCTACCCTCTATCCCTGTCTTCTTGTCAAGTTTGTCTGGTTTTGTCTGTACTGTGATAAGTAGATACGTCTATATGTTGTCACTACATGTGGTGGATAAAAATGGAAATGTAACAATGGGCTGTGGAATATTGGCTGTAATTGTACTTTCCAATAAAAACAGAAAGTTGGAAAAAAAAAATTGTGATCAATTACAACTAAAAGCAGTATCCGTACCACTAAACTATTCCTTCAGCACATTACAGGGAAACAACTTCCCTTTAGTAGCTGACTAACAAGATAAAGTTATTAAACCAAGATCAACCATCGTCTGCGCATACTGGTAAATTACAGATTAATAGATTACAGTTTTATTTGCCATATAATTCCCTCAGGTTAAAAGCCCTTAAAATGGCAGCTCAAGAAAAAAAGTGTGTGTTTTTTTTTTTAATAAATCGGTTCTGTACTATGGGAAAATACTTGTAGCATTTAAAAAAAACTTTTGAAGACATTTATAATGTATTATAATGTTACAAGCATGTTGTTTTGTTTCTATAGCAACCATTTACAAAGTCACATCCCCTTCCTCTTCTGAAACATGCCCTGACACACCCCTTTTGGAGCCCTGCCCTCTTTCTAGCAGTGCACCAATTGTACCCAATGACTGCCTGGTCACATCATCTTCCCCACAGAACTTTGCATCTTGGGTCCTCTTCTGCTGCACTGACAGGGATTTAGTGAACCCACCGAGCCGAATCGTCACCGATCGATCACAGGAGAAGGGATCGATCGGCAACTTAGCTAAATCCCTTGTCAGTGTGTGGATTGTATTGATGCAAATATTGAATGGAATATTTTTTATTTTTTTTAAACAGCAGCTTGAACAGCTGCTTTAAACTATAGCTCACTCCTTCAGTGTATATTAGCCCTCTAATAACAACCTATTTCACCGGGGGAACACTATTTAAGTAATTTCCTATGCATAAATTCAGCAATGAGAATAATAATTTGCAAGCACGTGAAATGAAAATTTGTGCACCCACCCAAACTGTGCAGTTAAAATACACCCATCCGGAATTAAGATACGCTTCAGCAGTAAATTGGTTAATATTCCTTTACGGAGCAATGGCGCCAACCTGGATCCTGCAATCCTCCATAAATCTGTGCCAGTTGTGGCTAAGATGTAATGTTAACCAACCAATTCAAAACCATTACCGACATAAAAACATGTGTTTAGGGATTGCGTGCCAGCTCCGAAACCACACAGTTTTTCAGATCATGCGACTAGGATGCACTCTGGAATGCTAAATACTATACACCACAGTGGTTTGTGGGGGGTTACCTTTCTTGATTGCTCAGTTTGGCATACATGGCCTTCACCAGCTCTGGACACTTCAGGAAACGGTCTGTTACGATCAGGTACCTGGAAGTGAATACACTGTATGAATTATTATAGTTGAACAAACACACCTCCTATACAATCCTGATTAAAAGGTACAGTCTCACGTAGAACAAAGTGGTACAGTACTAATAGCAGTGATATGTTTTGGGGGGTTTTTTTACATTTAAATTAAGCCATTGAACATTACTTTAGAAAATATAATGTAGAAATACTATGTTGATTTTCTTAAGTGTTCCTTTAATTGTTTGTAAACACGTAAACCTAAAGATTAGGTTGAGTTGTACTACCCTTCTTTCCCTTACCCTGCACCCTGTCTCCCCAGATGGGTACTTGTTAAGTAAAAAAGGTGTGAATAAATCTGGTTCCTTAAAAAAAATAAGATTAAAAAAAAAGCGCCTCCGCTAAAATATAATGGAAAAATTGAACATATCACTGTGATTAATTAATTGGTCCTATGTGGGATAAACCAATTGAAGCAAAACACAGACTAGAATGTACGACTCAGAAGATTCCCCTCTTAAAACTAGGTAATTAAAAATAAAATTAAAAAATAAAATAACACTCGTATGGTCCAATATAGAAGATGTATCCTGTGGTTTCTCAAACTGTATCCACCTGAACTTCCAATAGTCTTGTAATCGCTCTGCTGGTGGGAGAAGGAGCGGCTCAGTGAGTAAAGACACTGACTGGCACTGAAGGGGAACCTGGTTCAATTCCTGGTTTCGGCTCCTTGTGACTTTGGGCAAGTCACTTTATCTCCCTGTGCCTCAGGCACCAAAAACAGATTGTAAGCTCTACTGGGCAGGGACCTGTGCCTGCAAAATGTCTCGGTAAAGCGCTAGGTAAAACTAGCAGCGCTGTACAAGAACAAACTATTATTATTATTATTATTATTATTCTCAGAGCGCCTTAAAATTAGTTTCAGGCAACTCGTCTGTAGCCTGTGGCCCATGTATGTTACCATACCAATGCTGAAGCTTGGTTTGCAACATACTGCTGTTTAGACTTTGGTCCATCATTCATTTTGACGCCCAAGATTTGATTGCAATTTTATTTCCCTATGAAATTAAAACCCAGTAAAACTTCAAATGGTATCTGGGGCACCCCACAGCAGAAAATAGCACCGTTCAACTACACGGTGGCTACCCGTTCCATTCTGTAAAAAATGTGGGATAAAAAAAAAAACAAAAACAAAAAAACAAAAAAAAAAAAACACCAGCAGATGGGGTTCCTGCTTCAAAAACAGAGAGGCTTCTGGGAGATTGAGGCCTTAAAAGCATTTACTCCTTTTAAGTGCAGGTCCATCCTGCCCAGACCAAGCAGAAGCGTCCGCACAGGGCGCGATCACATTGCCTAAAGGCATTGATCGTGCCCATAGAGGTTACGGGCGAGTGTGGGCGGCAGCAGGAGGGGGTGCGCGTTGCGCGAGAAATCAGTTGAAACAGCCAGGTCACGTGGGCGGTTCGCCCAATGAGGGCGAACCAACTCCGTGACGCCCCTAGACACGCCCCCAATAGCGCGTCTAGCATGGCCAAAAAACACACCCGCTTCACGTGGGTGACGTCACGACCGCACACACGAGGCCAAGGCTGTATAGCCCCTGCCTTAGATCTGCTGTATATCGTAACACGTTTCATTCTTTTAGGGGAGAAGGATGGCGAACGGCTCTGAAACTTGCCATTTCGTTAACCAAAAGTGGCTTGGTTATGCTGCAGCACAAGTGAGGTAATCCAGGGTCACCAGATGTTCCTATGTGGAGGCCATAATAACATTCTAAACTGCGATAAAGCAATCTTTGTAGCTGTAGGGTTGCTAAATGCTGCTACGATTTAAAGGAGCAATCCAAACCGGATGTTTTTTCCCATTATTTTACATAGGATTGAAGTAGGGGGGTCTCTGGAGCTTAACCCCGTTAATTATAGCTCTGGGGACCCCTGCTTGCGGAGTTGCAGACCTCCATAGGGGGTGCCGGTAGTCGCTTCGCTACCAGGGTTCACATAATGGCGGCGTTTGAGCTCCCACGCCCTAAGGGCCAATAGGAAGCCATGACGACATTCGGTGCGGCTTCCTATTGGCTCACGTGATGTGAGTGCTTTAAACTTCGCCGAGATACCAGCACCCACTTCAGAGGTAAGTATCTCTGGAAGCAGGGAGTCACCAGAGCCGAGATTAACAGGGTGCAGCTCTCAAGACCCCCAGCTTCAATCCTGTGTAAAAAAAAAAAATAAGAAAATTAAAAATGGCTTAGTTTGCTCCTTTAATATCATCTACTATATCTGTAACAATACATGTTGAAACAAGGAATGATGAAGGCTGTCACAATGTTTCCAAATGACAAAGTTACAACATTCAATTATGTTTATGAGGAACGAAGCCCAGAAGCAAAAGGTCAGCTAGTGGGCAGTTTTATTAAAACAATACGGCTATAATAATTAACTGCTGGCCTGTATCCCAGAAGGGATTAAACAATTTGTACGATATTAACAGTAGAGAATGGAAAACCTTGAATTTAGCATTTACCGTCCCTGGGGTACGGCAGCACAAGAGAGTGTTACCGGATCTCTGGCACTTCCGCATCATATGGGTGGAACAGATACCCCTAAAAAAACAAGTGCCCATAACGTACCTGGTACGTCATTTGGGCACACTAAAGGTTCTCTTCACGTTGCTCCTAGACATCTTCTGATTTAAACCTCACACTGAGGTCTTTTCATATCCACTACAATCCAGCAGTGTCATCTCAGTCCAACGATGGCCACCTCTTCTTGCAATATGTCCGGCCCACTGCCATTTTAATGCCTTCACCCATGTGATTGTATTGTATGTCTTTATTTATATAGCGCCTTTAATGTACATAGCGCTTCACAGTAGTAATACATGTGGTAATCGAATAAATAACAGATAATATAAATAACAGATCATGGGAATAAGTGCTTTAGACAAACATAACATTAAGGAAGAGGAGTCCCTGCCCCGAGGAGCTTACAATCTAATTGGTAGGTAGGGAGAACATACAGAGACAGGAGGAGGGAGTTCTGGTAAGTGCATCTGCAGGGGGCCAAGCTTTATGTATCATGTGTTCAGAATGTTCACAGTGCTATTCGTATGCTTCTTTAAGCAAGTGTGTCTTAAGGTGGGTCTTAAAGGTGGATAGAGAGGGTGCTAGTCGGGTACTGAGGGGAAGGGCATTCCAGAGGTGTGGGGCAGTCAGTGAAAAAGGTTTAAGGCGGGAGAGGGCTTTAGATAAAAAGGGGGTAGAAAGAAGACATCCTTGAACAGAACGCAAGAGTCGGGATGGTGCATAGCGAGAAATTAGGGCTGAGATGTAAGGAGGGGCAGAAGAGTGTAAAGCTTTAAAAGTGAGGAGAAGAATGGAGTGTGAGATGCGGGATTTGATCGGAAGCCAGGAGAGGGATTTCAGGAGGGGAGATGCTGAGACAGATCTAGGAAAGAGTAGAGTGATTCTGGCAGCAGCATTTAGGATAGATTGTAGGGGAGACAGGTGAGAGGCAGGAAAGCCGGACAGCAGGAGGTTACAGTAATCAAAACGGGAGAGAATGAGGGCCTGAGTCAGAGTTTTAGCAGTCGAGCAACAGAGGAAAGGGCGTATCTTTGTTATATTGCGGAGGAAAAAGCGACAAGTTTTAGAAATGTTTTGAATGTGAGGGGCGAATGTGAGAGAGGAGTCGAGTGTGACCCCAAGGCAGCGTGCTTGGGCTACTGAGTGAATGATCGTAGTTCCAACAGTAATGTAATGTAATGTGATGTCACAGACTTGTTTGTTTCTAACCCATTCATTATTTTTCCCGTCCCTTCAGGTAATACCCTGCATACATCTCTCCATACTTCCAGGGGTCTGAAGCTTCTGAAGCGTCTTGGCATTTAGGGTCCAAGTTTCACATCCATACGTGAACACAGGCAAGATACACCAGTCAAACACGTTCCATCTCAGGCACAGTGGAAGGTTCCCTTGTAAGGTTGTCTTGTTTCCCCAAATACCCTCCAACCAAATCTTCACTATCCTATTGAGATTATTCAAAACGTTCCCATCCATCGATTCTTGCTGGTTAATGTACAGTCTTTGATTTCTTCTAGCTCTTTTGTTTTTGATCGTTGTCGAGTTGACACATTTGTTGAAATCACTTTGCTCTCGCGTGGATTTGTACCTTCTTACCTTCTCCCACAAGTTTTTGGATTTGTTGCTGGAGTTCTTCTGAACTCGCAGCAAAATTAACAAATCGGCAAATCGTAGGTGAATTACGCATTCACCGTTGATTTTAATTCCCTTTACTTCCTAACGTAATGTCCTGAACAATTCAAGTGTTGCTGTGAAAAACTTTGGTGACTTGGTGTGTGTGGAGGAAAGGGGGTGGGGGTAGTGTGGGGGTGTATGTGTGTATGTGTGTGTGTATGTGTGTATGTGTGTGTGTGCATGTGTATGTGTATGTATGTATGTATGTGTGTATGTATGTGTGTGTATGTGTGTATGTGTGTGTGTATGTGTGTATGTGTGTGTGTGCATGTGTGTGTATGTATGTGTGTGTGTATGTATGTGTGTATGTGTGTGTGTGTGTGTGTATGTGTGTGTGTATGTGTGTGTGTATGTATGTATGTGTGTATGTATGTGTGTGTGTATGTGTGTGTGTGTGTGTGTGCATGTGTGTGTATGTATGTATGTGTGTATGTATGTGTGTGTGTATGTGTGTGTGTGTGTGTATGTGAACATTGGGAGCATTTAGCAGTTCAACACTTTTTTTGTAAACAAGAGGAAACTTGCTAATTTAGTGGGGGGTGGGGGGGAAGCTTTAATTAATTTTCTTTTTAATCCTTATATAAACAGTCTGATCAATGAAGGGATTACATAAACCCCCAGGCACCAAGTTACTAAACAAATATTAAAACCGTAAAAAGCCAATAACCTAAATTATAACCCATTAAATGAGTAATACCAAAAGTGAATTAAGGACAATGCCACATGTATTAGGCTGAATATATATACATACACACACACACACACACACACACACACACACACACACACACACACACACACACACACAGCGACTATTCTAACACAAACCAGTGGCAATCGCCAAAAAGACCCAGGTACACGCTGGATACATGCCTTAAACTAGACCCAGCATTTCTGCATTGATTAATGGCCCATCAGATTAACAGCGGGGGTCCCTGGCAGACACACACACACACACACGTGCTATGGTGGGTAAAAAGAGTGACAAAAACCCTCCACAGCAAAGCATATAGCAAATGGAAATATTACTGTATGCTCATTTGTATGTCTTAGAAAGGTCTGCAACCCCGCCTTTCCCCATTATCACCCAGCACTTCCACTGCAGCAAGGGATTCTGGGAAATGACATGCAAAACCATTTTTGCTTCAAAACCATTTAACATGGTCGCCTATAAGCTTAAGCTTGCTGCATTTCACAGCTTTGAGCACAGCCTAGGTTAAGCTGTATAGCCAGCAAACCCACCCACATACAGCTGTTTCAACCTCAATGAGTCTCCTCAGTGTGGGGTTAGTTGGACACACACACACACACACACTTCTTTAGCCCCTAGGTGTAGGCAGATCTGGATTGCAGGGGAGTCGCCGGGCGAATGAGCGACTTTACGGCTGTCGGCTTGGATTTCACCCGGACCAGGCCTGCATTACGTGGTTGGGAAGTAGAGGTTTGCGTTGGATGCAGGTGTTGCCCAATTTATTAAGACAGCAACTGTTACGTTGCCGCCCGGATGTGTTGGTAATATATGCGGGGCACGACGACTTGGGTTATAAGCGTTCAGTGGATCTTGTGCGGAAATTGAAAAGGGATGTGGCCAGTATTTTGGTGGGCTGTTCCAAAATATTTTTCATTTGGTCTGAAATTATTCCACGGTTGTAGTAGAGGGGGGGCTGAAGTCCCCAGGGCATTGAGAGGTGCGGTATAAACAAGGCCATGGGCAAATTTGTGAAATGTTTGGGAGGCCATTCTTTAAAGCACACAGAGTAGCAAGAGGCCATACACGGTTTGTTTTGGTTGGATGGAATACACCTTTCAAGTGGTGGGTACGATATATTTAATATCAGTTTGCAAGAAGATGAAGAGGTAGCTTGCGCCATATGGGGGGAGGGGGCCCAAAAGACAATTTAGGGGTAAATGTCCTGGGCCATGGCAGTAAGTATATGGATACTGGGTATAATGGCGCCCTCATTGGGGCTGGTGGAATAATTACGCTAACACTTTTAACGGCAGCAACGGGAGTCACGGCGACGCCGTTGGGCTCTGTACTAAGGTCGGGCTGCCTGGCAGGGGGTAAAGAAGGAGTTGTGGTGTTTGGCGTTCTTTGATGGGGGGGGGAGGAGTGGGCACTTGACCCGCCATGCAAGTGGCTCAACGCCTTGTGATAGAGCTAGAATTAGCCATTTCTTCTTAAAGCATAATAGCCAATGACAAAGATTTGAGCACATTTTCAATTGAACATGTCCACCACTAGCACAGGATAATAAAACTGCAATTAAATAGATTTTGCCCCCCCCACCCCCATACAATAAACGAAATAAGCAGATTCCAGTGCAGCCGATATTGTTAAGAAAATAAAGAGAAGCTGCTTACACAGCCAATTACAGATATCCCGAGCCTCAACAAAAGCACCACTCATTGTAGACCTTTATAATAAAAAAAAATAGAGAACTTGTTTAAATGGTTATATAGCTTGTTTGAGAGTGTAAGCTCATAAGCCTGGCTGAAGCAACCATAAAAAGAAAAAACAAAAAAAAGAATACTGTACGATTAGGACATTTTTGGGGCTATTAAAAAATTTGAACAATTCCACGAGACAAATAGCAACATGCTTTCTCTCTCCTCCCATCCCCCCCACAGACATGCAGTACATCTGTTGTTGAGCAATGTTCTAAAGAAAGGAAAAAGCATGACTACCCTTATTAAGCCCTCTAGCATCAACGGGAAACTTGTCGTATTAAAATCCATACACTAACTTCCCGCCACAATAACGTGTGAAAGGTGGTTAGGAACCAACTTCCAAAATTAACCTTTTCTAAATGCGTTACTGGCCCCTCGGGGGTTAAAATGCAGATCCCACTGTCTTGGTCTATTTTTCAGAGATGTAATTGATATTGGGCTAAAACATTCAGATACCATGTTCAATTTAGGGAGTATTCTTTGACGGCTCATCATCAGCTAGGTTTGAACCCATAGGGAAAGCAATACGTTGGTTATTGAACTAATCAGAGTTAAATGCCTACAATTGAACATCTACTTAAAAAAAAATCTTGAATTTATCATATAAATTATCTTAACCCTGGCTGTGCTTAAAGCTGTGACCATGCAGCAAGCTTAAACCTATAGGGAACCATGTTTTAAATGGTTTTTAAGCAAAAAGTAGCACTGAGTATTCATTTGCATGTCATTTCCCAGAATCCCTTGCTGCAGTGGAAGTGCTGTGTGCATATATATATATATATATATATATATATATATATATATATATATATATATATATATATATATATATATATATATATATATATATATATATATATATATATATATCTCCATACACACACAAAAATGTGAGCACAATGGAATGGTTCTGGACTAAAAACGTAAAGAAAAGGTGTGTGTGTGTCGGGGGGGAGAAGAGAGGGGGAGTTATTGTCTTCATTTTTATCTGACATGAGAGCACTTGATTTCTAGGCTCAGATCCAATTTGGTACAATAAAGCTATTGTAAGTACTTGAACTTCAAAAGTGGCCATGAAGAATGACAAAGAGCCACATCTGTGCTACATGTTCACCAAGTCTGAAGAACTGACCACTGTTTTAGCTCCAATAAAAACTTTCAAAACTTGGACCAAAGCAAGCGTTTTGATCACGAATGTCACCAAACAAGACTTTGTTTCTGGATTTCTTTTTTGTTTGTTTTAAGTGGGTGAATTGTATTCTGCATCTCATCTATTCAATGAAACACTGTAATATGTAGTTAATTCCCTTTTATTTTTGTATAAAAGGCATGTTCGGAGGAAGAAGTGGATGTTTCAATAGTACAAGGGTTCAAGCAACATTTCATGTGTAATAGCCTTGCCCCAAACAACATGCAGCAGTATAGCGCAATACAGAGAATAATTACACACTTTCAGCTATCAATAAACGTGTTCAACCAAAAGCAACAAAGGCCCCAAAAGTTTAAATACAACCAGCTACTCAATCTCAGCCTTTGGTCTTAACTAGAATAATGTATTTACCTTTTTATACATTAAATATAATTTTCCATATCAACAAACAACACAATATCGTGAGTTTACCCATATTTACTAAGTGGTACTATTAAACAAGACACCCCTTGATGCAGAGACACCGTACAACCCATCAAGTTAATTGTTTCTCATGGAAAAGTGCCCCTCTGTAAATAAATACACACCCAACGCTGGGATGCACGAACCTCTGTTACAGTTACCCCATTTTCATCCTGCACTCATTGCCATCGACTTGAATGGCAGTTAACACGGGATATATCAGTATCGGAGGTTAGTAAATCTCCCCCCGTCTTGGACGGTCAATTCCACAAATCCAGCAGCTTTCAGGATTCGATTCATGGATCACTGAAAAATTGTTTAAAAATGTGAAGAAAAAAAAAAGAATATAGAAAATACGTACAACCACTCTGCATCCGGCTGCTTCCTGTAGGCAGCGATCACGTTTAATGCAACGGTTAGCTTGTCGGGATCCTGCAGATCTACCACTTTCTCAGACTCAAGGCAGGTGAATAACACCATGGAGCTGTAAGTAGCGACTTTCTCATCTGCATGCAGTAGACAGCTCCTTTAAACAGACAAACAGTTAAAAAAAAAAAACAAGTTAAATTAATGTTGCCATTTTTCTTTCCTTCCATATCATAAAAGTAATTAATCAGTTACGGACCTCATGCCTCATCCTTTTATGCGAGTCCCTTACTAAAATGAGCAGCCTCGTGTCTCCAAGGAGCAGAGATGAATTAAATCGGGGTCAGGTAAACAAAACTCACCCGCATGCAGAATAAAATTTCCCTACGTTTTAAGCAGCTGCTATGAATAACTTTAAAGCTGCAATGCACTCCCAGACACCTTTCTTAGACCTCGATTTGAACTCCCCACTAGCCATAACATTCTCCTGGAATCCACTAGTTGGTTCCAAATGCATTTAACTTGTCAAACCGCCCGGCAATACTGGTGTGGGCCCAGTGGTGAGCATGGCTCAATCTACGAGTGACCATGGAGGCCATATCCCCAAGAGATTAGAGGATTAGAGTGATGCAGTTTGACTTTGGGGGATCAATTTGACAAAAATACACACACACACACTGTGGATTTTTTATTTAAACCTCACAATATCCTATACTGTTATGATAACCCACCTATTTGCAAATCAGCTTTATATATGCGAAATAGATATGGCTATAGCTCAATTAATTAGGGCGCGGTAAAGAATTTAGATTTGCGCAAGAAAACCATATGCTCTTGGAGGGATTGAGGGAAACAATATTCTACAATTTCAATATTATACAGTGCATAATATATATATTTGATACAGCTTTGTGCTAGGGATCCCCTTTGGAAATATAATATGAATGAATATCATCAATGAAACAGAGTCATGTCACAAAATGTGTAGACGCTGTGTGATAATAGGTTTAATAATCACGAGACAGGGAATTACTGCACGAGTTGGAAAGAGAGGAGTGTTCATGCTTACAAGAAAAGTTCTGGACAAGCACACGTCCAAATTCTATTCTGGGAGTCCCGGTTTCCTGCCGCAGTGTTGCCAAGGAACTGAAGGCCACAGCGAAATGCTGAAAATGTTACAAAACAATTAATTGAAGAAAGTGCTCAGAGAAAGAGCGAGTTACAGAAAATCCATAGCCAAAATCTGAAACGACACCGGAGAAGTAACAAAAAATCAGAAGTAGGCAAGATTAAAAATAAATAAATAAATTCGTTCGACAGTCACAGAAACAGCTAATACTTCACATCCAGTGTCCCAGATGTGACCACGATGAGAAGTTACAAAGTGACCACTAAAATATTAGATCTAAAATAAAAAACATACCGGGCGCTCAACAAACCAAGGTGAATAAATATTAATAATGCTTGACAAAGTGTGGAAAAAAAGTGATATGAAAATAATTTAAAAAAAAGGAAAGATACGCTGCTTGAAACCCAAATGAAATGTCCTCGTAGTTCTTGAATGTGCCTTTGTATAAAGGGGGAGCGCAAGATCATACCAAATGAAAGAGAGACAAGCGGAAGATAGCATAATATGGTCAGAAAATAGAGATTATCCTCCTATCTATTGTACGATGTTCCGGTCGTCTCTCTTACATTTGGTATGATCTTGCGCTCCCCACTATACGAAGACATAATAAAACATTTGGTCGGTAAAGATAGGCGACCATCGGGTTGATGTCACCGAACAAGAACAGATAACTGCTGTGAACTTGAAACAATATCGGAAACCAGGTGAATGATCGTTCAGAACAAATATGGCTCCCATGGCCAGCCTTGCTCCTACAGTTCAGAGGAAGCTTCAAGATACCACCAACTTTCTCACTGCATTTCTGCTCAGTGGGGCCCCCAGTTTTACCAATAGAAGGAAAAAACACAAAGCGGGGATTGCTGGAGATTGGTAGCAGTTTGACCTACCAGGTTACTTTTCTTAAAGTCGTTGTAGATGGCACCATAGAAGCCCCCTAAAAATAACTGTGGCACTGCCAAAATCGGCAGATATTCGGCAAACCGCAATAAAAAGTGTTCCGAGACATTGTGCAAGGCAACTCATCAGCCTGGCTGAAGCAAGCATACAAAAAGCAGGGGGGAAGAAGAATGCTGTACGATTAAGACATTTTTGGGGCTATTAAAACAATTTTAACAATGCCACGAGACAAATAGGAACCGGTTTCCCTGTCCCCCCAGACAGAAAGCACTGCAGCAACAATTAAAATATACAGTAACTTTGCCCTTGTTTTTAAAAGAAAATAGCCATTAAAAGCTGCAGTTCAGGCAATATCCTGCAGGTGTTTTTTTTTAATAAATCAGTTCTGTAGTAAGAAAAAATACTTTTAGCATTTTCTGTTTTTAAAAAAACAACAACTTTGAAAGACCAAATTTCTTGTATTCTATTTTAACAACCATTTACTAAGGCACAGTCCCTTTATGTCCTGTCACAAGCCCTGGCACACCCCTTTGTGACCCCTGCCCTCCCTCTTGCACATGTCAGTGCAGGAGTGCTCATGAATATTCATGAGCTTCCACTGAGTGACAGAAACAGAGGAAATACATTCCCCTTATTTAAAGATGTCGCCAAACTTTGCCGATCAATAGACGGAAAACGAATGGACTAGCAGCTATGCAGTTCTTTAGGTAAGTAGAGATTGTCCACATGAAACAATTGAAGTAAAAAAAAAAAAAACTATAAAAATATTTTTTTTAAAAGCCTGAACTGCAGCTTTAAGCATACGTGTGCAGTCAAAAAAGGCCATGTTGTGAACGCATATCTGGGCAACATATGCAGAAATGGTTTAAAATCTTGTATGTAGTTTGATTGGCATATTCTGTGAATCTGGTACTGGCAGCCAGGGTGCCGTAAGCAAGAAAATGATATAGCAGGTCAGGTATACATTTATCCCACACGCGATGGGGTCCACACAGGAAACATATTAAGCAAATCGTTCTGTGGCCATGGGCAGAGCTTTATTTTAATTTAAAAGAAAGAAAAAAAAGAGTATGTGGCCGTAAAGCCTAATTTTATCCCACTGGTGAACCGCTTTCGAATTAGGTCAAGATATCCTGGGTAGACCATACTGGAAAAGGGAACATTTATTTAATGGATAATAATTCCATTAAAAACAAAATTATGCACTACAGTAAATTCATAGTCAGCACAGAAGTTAACATTCAAAAGGCTGAAGGAAATAACTTTGCGGAATAAAAAGACTGGTTAACTTTCACCATACTTGACAGATAAAATAAAAAATAGCTATTTGTTGGTACGTTTAGATAATAATCGGACAAGCAGTAATAAGTTACCACAACGGTCTGCAGAGTAGGAAGGGAAAACCAATATATCATTTGCCTTAATTGCTTACAGGAGGAAAATGCATGTGGCAAATATTTGAATGGTAAGCATTAGATCCTGCAAACATCTTCATCAGTTAAAGGGGTTACACAAACACCAGATTACAATTTGTGTTGCCCTAAAAAAAAAAAAAAAAAAAAGAAAGAATACTATGGCATAATAGTGTTTTCCACCCAAAAGCAAAAAATAAAAAATAAATCACCAGGAAACCAAGAAAACCATGAAACAATGTGTCATGGCTGACCACCCACCTTGCACATATATGGTGTCTCACCACATATCTACAGCACGTCAGACTGAGCATGGTCGGAAAAAAAGACAAAGCTGAACAAGGGGAGGATTTTGTTTGCAAGTTGATATATTTCCACACTGATGCAAAATAAATCATTTAATAAAAAGTTTCCTAAAACAGTATTTGATTTCCTAAGGGCTTACAATAGGGTAGACGTTGTTCTGAGCTAATGCAGGTATAGACTACCTACTATGCGTCTACATCTCTACCAGCAGTTCTAATCATATCTGTTCAGACAGGGCTATTACCTCAGGTGTATTACATCTTGGGGGACTCATCATAGTTGCCCCTGATTCTACACAGATATTTTAACTGCCTCTTATAATTATTACTGTCCTTGTGTACAGAACTTCCCTAATCAAGGGCTGATATTAACCTGTCCTTATTAGTACAGGTGTACTATTTAGGACATCAGCACTCTATCCGCTGCTCATGGGTTCTTTCACACTTTGAACCCCTTTTTGATTCATTGGTTGTTAATATATTTCTGTCCACCTTTTATTTTTGGCATTCATTTTATGGAATTACTTCTATAAAAGTTAATGTTTACCTCACACCCAATACTCATGTAGTAATAATATGCAGCACAAAGTGCTTTCCTCTTCTGTTGCTTTAGACATAATTTCTGTTTTTGCACAATTAACTTTTAAACATCAACCTTTTCTCTACTATTATCTAACTGAGCAAGGACCGTTTCTCCTCTGTAGAATACATTACAATAATATTGTATTTCCATTGAAATTTTACTCTTGAATGTTTAAGAAGTAAAGCAATATACTCTGAAGCAGCTGCAAATCAACTGAAACCCCCCATTCAAGTTTATGAGGGTTATTTTTCTGCCGGATCGCACCAGAGTATATCAAATTACCCCCTTTTGTGAGGTTGATGGACAACGAGAGCATGACTTATAAAGCCAAACCAAAGACCCTCGACTAAAAATAGTTAAGAACTGCAGGTACCTCCTCCACAAGAAGGTTTAATGCATAAGTAAGTATAGATATTAGAATAAAGTATCTGTTGTCTAAATTTAGCATAGGTTAAACTTGATGGACGTACGTCTTTTTTCAACCTCATCTACTATGTAACTATGTAACTACAGTATGTAACTATATAACGGTGGTCTATGAATTTTGCTTTCATCAAAACTAAAATGAATAATCAAAAACGTTTCAGGTTTTCAGGTATATTCGTGAACAAACCGATATAGAAACAGAATCTACGGCATGAAATCCCGAAACCAGTCCTTGTGACACTTAAGACATGGAGAACAGATATGACCACAGGCCCAGGAACTGTGCGTTTTTAAAAACAAGGCAGGTTTGGGAGAGGTTTCTTCATTCTGTGAAGTGGAAATTTAGCAATGAATACCAGCTTGCGATGGCGAGACTGCACACGTAGAATCTTTAGACTGCTGTCCATCCCCTTTGGATTCCATGATCTGTTAAAAATAGCCCTTCCAACTCACCCATTAAGAATCCTGATGGTTGGAACAATTTTTTTTTTCTCCAGTTCACCAACATAGGGCACGCTAATTTTTTCCAGCCACGGACTGGCCTGGCAACTGAAGATTGGAGAGCTTATATTAAACCGCTAATAAAATTTAAAGAATGTCAGTGTATTTTGCCCACGTGAATAAGTTGGGCTGCAACACTCAACATAAATTAAAAAAAATAATAATAATAATAATGACGTTATTTATCACAGCTCCTTAAGAGGGAGGAGTAGTAGTAGATGGTATTCTATCTTTTATTGGACCAATAAGTAGTTGATATGTTACAAGCTTTCCAACCTCAGGATCAGGGTAACCCGATGAAGGACCCCGAGAGGTTTGAAAGCTTGTAACATAACTACTTGTTGGTCCAATAAAAGGTATCATACCCCGTACTCCTTCACTACATTGAACAAAGGATCAACACGGCCCCTACCCTTCTTTGCCTAACCTAGTGAGAGTAACTTCTGCAAGTTGTTGAAAAATATATGTAATAGAGCTGTGGTGTTTCCTATTGCAGCTCCTAATCTTTCACTTGCACACAGAAAAATCTCTTCTCTTAATCCCTCTCCTACCCGCACATTACATTCCATACCACATACAAGGTTTTCCTCCTCACCTTCGTGGCTCTTACACTGTTCTGCTACACTCTACATCTCAGGAAAAGGGAGACCAAAAAGCGCACCAGCAAAAACGGAGAAGGAAGGACCCAAAACAAAAAAATAATTAAAAGGGCACTTTAATGTGACAAGAGACCCATCCAACGCGTTTCGAACATCACAGCGTTCTTTTTCAAAGATAAAACACAATGTAATAACATCCATTATATACCCTCTTACCTGTGGGCCATTTCGCGCCAAAAAACGGAACCTGATGACGTCATGACGCTGCGCGCGTCATCGCGCATGCGCAGAGCAACCCAGTGCCGTTCTAAGGGCAAAGCAAGTCCCACAGGCAGTGTGGCCATCTTGGTTAAGGGCAAGTCATAGGGAATCACTGCCCCACTAGTACAATACATCCTTATGACGCATGTATGCAGTGCTAATCACTGCGCATGCGCATTGCGACGATGCAAAACATCAACAAGGCTAAAATCAAAAGTTAAGAAAAAAAGAGAAAAGAAAAACATTCTATTGATAAGGGAAAATGTAAAAAAAACATAATAACTTACATCTTATGCTAACACATAAAGGGAAAATAAGGATATATGACACATATAAACACAATTTAACGAATAATTAAAGCAATTAAATAACTTAAAAAACATGTTAATACATAAATACTGCATAACATATATTGTATATCTAGAACCTAGGAAAATATAACAAAATATAGTACATTAAAAACATTATAATAAAGCTATCATCACACAATACATCAAATGAACAAGTTTATCATTAACTAAATGAAAATTTATAAATCTTGAAGGGCTAATTTGATCAATCCATAATCATTTAAACAGAATTGACCTAACATGCAATCGACTCATAAAAATTAGCAAATTACAAAAAATGGGTTAACTGCCAGTCAATATTCAGACCCATAGGGAAGCGCGTTTGGAGAATGAAAATCCAATACGCCTCGCTACGGTTCAGAAGGTTGACATGATCACCTCCTCTGGATTTACAATTAACTAATTCAATTCCCAGGAAGGACAAATTACTTGTTCCTCCCTGACCACATTCCGTGAAATGTTTAGAAACAGGATGATTGGTGTCTTTCAATCTTATGAGCCTTAAATGCTCCAACATCCTGACCTTAAGAGCTCTAATCGTTCTACCCACATATCTCTTGCCGCAACCACATGTTATGAGATAAACAACAAATTGACTTTTACAATTTATAAAACTGTTGATCTTAAATTCCTTATTTTTTACTTTATTCACATCATGTGGCTGCGGCAAGGCATACTGTAGAAAACTTTTTGCTGGCTTCGTGTGTTTACATACACTACAAGAGCCACATTTAAAGGAACCTCTGGTGACATAAGGTCTTATAGACCCAGGAGTAATAAGTTCACTTGTGAGACATAAGATCCAATTGTTCTCGCTCTACGGTATACAAAAGAAGGACCAGGTTCAACATATTTTTTAAGGACAGGGTCCATGGATAGGACATTCCAATGTTTAGAAATTATAGAATTAATTTTTCCACTTTGTTTGTTAAACTGTGAAATAAAAAGAGGACATTTATTTTTAGACTTTACCAATCCATGTGTACCTTGTTTATTAACACATGTATCATTAGTATTACCAAGACGAGAGTCCTCAATTGAATGTGCGGGCAACAATGATGCCCTCTCTGTTTGTACTGCATTATTGAATGAATTGCTATATGGGATTTAGGGTATCCCCTTTCCAAAAACCTCTTCGTCAGGTCCTCAGACTGAGAAAGAAAACCACTAAACGTGGAGCAGTTTCTTCTCAGTCTAAAGAACTGTCCCTTGGGTATGGCTTTTATTATATGAGATGGATGGCAGCTGTCCGCCCTAAGAAATGTATTTCTTGCGTTTAACTTCCTATACACATCAGTTTGGATTGTTTTGTCTATATCTACAAATAATTGTAGATCCAGAAATTCAATGTGACGAAAATTTAATGTAAATTTTAAGTTGTAAATATTGTCATTAAGATAAGATACACAAGCATGAAGTGTAGTGACAACCCCTTTCCAAATAATAATTAAATCATCCACAAACCTTTTATAAAAAACAATATTGTGACGAAAAGAATTAGTGCTTGAATATATAAAGAGTGCTTCCCACCACCCCATAAATAAGTTTGCAAAAGAAGGAGCAAAACGTGTGCCCATAGCAGTGCCAATTAATTGTAAATAAAACTTATTATTAAATGTGAAAAAGTTGTGCGTGAGTAAAAAATGAATAGCGTCCAAAATAAAAGCCGACAGAAAGATTGAAATTTCTGGTATCTCAATAAATTGGCGGACAGCTGCCATCCCATGGTCATGTTTTATAACTGAATACAGAGAGGTAACATCAAGTGTTACCCACAAGTAATGATTACCCCAATTGACATTTTTGATCTGATCAAGAAGATCACCAGAGTCCCGTATAAATGAGGGCAATTTCCTAACAAATGGCTGAAGAAAACCATTCACATATCTTGACAGACCATCTCCCAAAGATCCAATACTGGAGACGATTGGACGACCTGGAGGGTCGACCAATGTCTTATGGATCTTTGGGAGATGGTGGAAGATAGGGATAATGGGATGTGATGGTATAATATATTTAACCTCTTCCTTGGACAAAACCTCCATAATAACACCTGAGTCAACCAGTTCAGTAAGGACATCCAAGAAGTGAGGAGTGGGATCGGCGGGTAGTACACGGTAGGACACGCCATCATCAAGTTGGCGTAAAGCCTCCCTGACGTAACCGTCTCTACCCTGCACCACCACCGCACCACCCTTGTCCGCACTATTAATGACCAAAGCATGATTATTTTTCAAAGATTTTAAAGCTAAACGTTCACTTTGATTCAAATTGTCATGATCTATACGTCAAAGGGAAAATCCCTGAGCTAGAAGACGGAGGTCCCTAATGATCAGATTTTCAAACATAGTTAGAAATTGACCCTTAACATGAGTGGGGTAGAAGATAGAGCTCTTTTTTAGGCCCGAGTTCCATTCTGACAGACCTTAGAGAAGGTGAAAAGTGGGCCAGCTAGAGAGCTGTGGATTAAACCTCATCCCGTATGCAGGTCACGTGCTCACAGATGTGCCGTACATGACTACTCCTTCCACCTTTATTGCCACCTCTCGCCTAAAACTATATTACCTCACTATCACCTACCTGTAAAACTAACTCACAAACCCCATACAATAGGAATCTCCTCTTGCCAAATTCAAATCAAATCTGAAAACCCACCTTGTGAATGAAGCATTTCAATAGCTTAGTCTCCCTATACCCACAGAGACACTTGCAGTACTTCTCCTGCGGTCTCTCGAATGCTCCCAACTTACCAGTTCTAAAGTACTTGAGGCTCTCTGGGGCACAGATTCATTTTCCTACCATGTGCCTTCAATACTTGTTGCAATTATTGTATTAACATTCCCTGTATTCTATTGTTTATTTTATAAAGCACTGAATACATTGCTGGAGCTATAATTAAAAAAAAATTAAATGCACGTATAAATAAGGTTTACTGTTTAAAAAAGACCCTGTCTGAATTCCTTCTCTCTACTTACAATACCAAGAAAGCGAGTCCCAATATTCCCAAAACGCAAACAACTGCATATTTGGCGAGTAATTGGCAACGCGGCAGTGTGCTAGGAAAATGGCTTCGGGAGGAACGGGCTTTAATTTATATCCATCACGTATTCAAACTACTCATTTCTAGGAGCACGATATAAACTTTAAATACGAGCTTGAAAGCTTTATTTTTACAGACTTTGGGAGAAAAAACATCCAAGAAGCCTTGCAATGCCAAAGACACCGCCAATAACTCAAAACGTATAAACAACATGAAAAAAACATGGGCAAACTTATATTAAATTTTGATGAGTGTAATATATTTGTCACACTCCCATAATTATTCCGTGAAAAAAAAATATCATAAATACTGTCCTGACAATGTAATTATAGCCTTCTCTTCTAAACCAGCAGCCATGACCTGGCTCTTGTATCCTGCTATTCTTCAAATAGAAAGAAAGAAAAATCGGCACAGAAAAATGGAAATATTCCGATAGAGGGATGGATTGGTTTGTTTGCCAGACTCCAGCTTCAGTTCTAGTTTCAAATGTATAAGGGACAGCAGAATCTATTAAATTAAAATCAAAAACAGCATGCAACGTACTCCGGGGCCACTTGACATGGTAATGCCGTACAGTGAAGACCGCAGATATTGGGTCACTACTAAATAGCTTGCCGAGCGTTGCAAGACTTGGGTGTTACGCCAGAGATCGCCAGAATACTGCAACGCCTACACCGTTCCAGTTACAAATACTACAAGAGACAAGTGGAGGTTCAGGGTACACATTTTGGAGGCTTGATCATCAGGCCACAACTAACAATTTATATGCCCAATTCCAGAGCCATTTATTTACCTAGGTATTTAAAGCAGTGTGGAAAAGTACCCAAACTGTTTTAACTCATTCACTGGCAGTGCAGCACGCTATACAATATTAAACAGTCCAAAATGGGACAGTTCTCTCCTAGTCGGGGTCTAGGAGTGGCACAATGGTTAAAGGTGCTGGTTTGAAGGTTCAATGTGTGTGTCAAGGCCACTTACACTCCGTATGATCTTGGGCAAATAACTCCCTCCTTGTGCTTTCCTGAGACATACATCTTATTTTCAAGTATTTCAATGTATTTGTTTATTATTTCATTTAAATATTATACTAGCATACACGCTTTCCAAAGCAAGTAGCAGTAACAATCGGGGAGACAAACTTCTTGAAAGCCACTAAGCTCCTGATGTCAAGATTAAACAATTTTAAAGCCTTAAAAGCTTAGATTGTAAGCTTCTGGTGGCAGTCTCCACCTTTACCTTATGTTTAAATAATAATCCATTCAGGACGGGGCATTAATCAGGAGTTGAAGGCACACGGCAGATTCTTATGGACTACATTTTTGTAGTATTATTATAACAATACAGAAATTACCAACACTTTACCTATGCCTACCTCCCCATATCTACCAAATGGGGGAGGTAGCCTCTACCAGACCCCCACTCCTCCTGCTCAACCAGGCACTGTCTTCCCCCCCACTCTACCAATGGCTGCGGAGGAACACCTTTCCCCACTGGTTACCAAGTCAACCCCAACATGTGCAGGATGCACTGATGCCTGGATGCCTGGAGGCAGGCCAGGGCTCCGCTCGCCCTTACTGGGGTCACCCCTACCCTCTCCTACGCGTGTAAGGCGATGGGGATTGCAGGCCTGTCCTGAGGAGAAGAAATGTTCATGTACTGCTAATGCCAGGAATTGTGACCAACCAGTATTTGTTGATTTTATTCCCATAGTTTGCATGTTATTTCCCCTACATTGGAACGTTGTAAAGTGCTACGTATACTGTTGACACTATATGAATAAAATGATACATACAAAAACATGTCCTTATCTCCAGTTTATGACCCATTGCTTGAGTTCATTATAAATTTCCTTAAATAAGCAAAGAAAGGCAAAATGAAATCACCTTTCAGATTTAGACATCAATATGACAAATCTGTTACCAGCATCCCGTTTTGTTATGGTTTCTTTGCAAAAAAAAAAAGACCCACTTCTTTCAACTGTATTTGGTGCTTTCAAAAATCTTGATCTGTTTCTTGACCCAGTTTTCCCCTGTGGAGCCTCTGATAAAGTGTTGTGGGCAGCGTGTAAAAAAAGCTTCCTAAAGCTTAAACATGTCCAAAACAAAATATTATTTTCCCCTTCCACTGCTACACCCACAATCTCCCTCAATGTCACCCCAATCTCATCAACAGCTCAAGCCCGCTGTCTAGGGGTTATGTTTGACTTTGATGTCTCCTTCATTCCTCACATTCAACCCCTCACGAAAGTCCTGCCTCCTCCACCTACGAAATATCACCAAGGTACGCCCTTTCCTCACTCATGATGCAAATAAATCCTAATCCACTCACGCATCTCCCGCCTCAATTACGGCAACCTTCTCCTAGTTGACATTCCCCTTGTTCACCTATCCCAACTCCAATCCATCCAAAATACAATAACTCATCTACCTCACTCACCACACTAAATCTGCTGCTCCACTACGCATATCCCTACACTGCCTTTCAATATAGAAAATAGCTGAAGCGCTCAAATGCAGGTATATTAACCCAAAATAAGCCAAACCACTAAACCAGGGTACTAACAAATGTACCTAATGTGTAATAGTATGGATACTATCCTCCTGAAGACAGGTGGTAGATGGTACAAGCCCACTTACCATCAGTCTCATTGGCAGGTTCCCCTGGAAAATATGCAAATACTCACATCCTGGTAGGGTAGGTAGGCAGGCTGTGCAGCTACTAAATGCAATACAGGGAAAAAGGAGACCAAGAACGTATGGGCCATATTCCAACCCGAGATACACTCCATCCTACAATGAGCCGACACTTGACCTTCCTGTTACAAAGCAGATATATAGAGGTAATGAGAGCCCTGCTCGTGAGAGCTTACAAATCTGGAGGGAATGAGGGACAATGGTGCCTACTGATTGAGCCACCTGTGCTGAAGCAGGGTTATCCTTAAAACCTGGCCTGTTGGTGGCCCTTGGGGACTGGAGTTGGCCACCCCCTGTCCTATAGATTTTTTTTAAAGTGCATCTATGTATCAAGCTAAAATAGTGAAATGGCCCCAGATGTATCAAACAGAAGAATGACATTGCATTCAACATGCCTTTTTTCTTCGATACATCTGTCACAGGCTCTTTACCCCAGAACTGCACTACATTTGCCTTGACACACAGACTTGTAAAAAGCCTGAAAACAGGGTTATTGAAGATTTATATAAAAACAAAAAATAAAAAAAAACACAAAAGAACTGAAAACATGGAAACTGGAGTTTAGAAATGTACGAAGTTGCCGGAAAGACGCAAAAAACATTTCTTTGCAATCCATTAAAATTAAGTGGACACCGCATTTTCCAACCTCGTCAACGACACGGCGGAAATAAACAAACAAAAACGTGTGTGTGTGTGTGTGTGTGTGTGTGTGTGTGTGTGTGTGTGTGTGTGTGTGTGTATATGTATATATATATATATATATATATATATATATATATATATATATATATATATATATATATATATATATATATATATATATATATATATATATATATATATAATATATATAGGTTGACAAATCACCCAAAAATCTACTCGCTGAACCATTAAATCTACTCGCCACCTAGTCCCGCTCCCAATCCCACCCTGCTTGGTGTCGGCCATGAGGTCGCCACGGGGTCAAATCCAGTCGCCAAGGGCCTGTATTTTAATGGATTTGTATATATATATATATATATATATATATATATATATATATATATATATATATATATATATATATTACAATTTTGAGAACTTCACCAATACAAAAAACCTGCAACATTACACGAAATAGCTCATAGCTAGGATCCATTTGAGATATTTGAGTTGAATTGACCCCTTAGTTGAGAAGGAAATTCAAACACAGGGTTTAATTTGTAATATAGTTAATAAATTACTGCCTATTTAGTGGCATTTCTGCCTTTGCTGCTTTGCTTAGTACTACTTCATTGGAATATATGTTTTCCCCTAACCACAGTTAGAGGTTTTTGCCAGTGATACCATACACAGCCCTTCAATGTTCCCGTCTATTACATACTGCAGTACATTCTGAACTTTCATTGGCAATTATTACGCCACAATGGGAAACAGAGTGTGGCAGAAACAGAGAACTTTTAAGTTCAACCGCTCACTGTACATGTGACGACTAATAAATGTGCTCTTTATTATGAAGTCTGCATTAAAGGACCATTTTGTGGGGGGAAATGGCAACCTACCTGTATGCATTACGCATTAAGAGAATATATAAAAGAGCGTGAGAATCCCCACCTTCTGTTTTTATTATACAGTATTAAAGCTGCAGTTCAGTCTTTTTTTTTTTTTACTTCAATAGTTTCATGTGGGCAATCTCTAATTACCTAAAGAACTGTATAGCTGCCAGTCAATTCGTTCTCCATGTATTGATTTGGTGACATAATTAGAGCTGGCATATGTTTTTATTTGCTTCTGTCAG
The DNA here is from genome assembly GCF_040206685.1 of Ascaphus truei. Classification (NCBI taxonomy): domain Eukaryota; kingdom Metazoa; phylum Chordata; class Amphibia; order Anura; family Ascaphidae; genus Ascaphus; species Ascaphus truei. The sequence continues at coordinate 294,144,471 of NC_134487.1, forward strand.
TCAGTGGAAGCTCATGAATATTCATGAGCACTCCTGCGCTGACATGTGCTAGAGGGAGGGCAGGGCTGACAAAGGGGTGTGCCAGAGCTTGTGACAGGACATGAAGGGGCAGTGCCTTAGCAAATGGTTATTAAAATAGAATACAAGAAAATTGGTCTTTCAAAGTTGTTTTTTTTAAAACAGAAAATGCTAAAAGTATTTTTTCTTACTACAGAACTGATTTATTAAAAAAAACACACATGCAGGATATTGCCTGAACTGCAGCTTTAAGGGAACATAATACCAACAAGCAAGCACATGCTTTAACTTTCTTATAATATTAGTATGGATGATGGAGACTTCCAGCTTGTACTAAATGCTACCGTAAACCCAGAAGCCCCAATGCAAGTTCACTACTCTGCTTGTGGCTCCACGACGTATAGAACGTATGAAAATGAAGGGAACAAAGGGGAAATCTAGTTCCCAATTTTGATTGGATGACTTCTCCTCTGTGGGTAATTGGATGGGGTGGGGATGAGGGGATGCCTCCTGATATCTTCCTCAAGAAAATAAAAGAAAGGGAAAAAATAGTGCAATACAATTTATTAACAGGTAAGTAAAAGAGATTAAACACTCACAAGCGACCAATATCTATTGGCATAGGGAGGAGATGTCGCCAGACTCCACAGCGCGTCCCTTTCCGGGTTGGGGTGCCTTGTCTTGGCTAGTTCCCTGCTGGCAAGTTCTTTTGGTCTGTGCGTCGAGTTCAGCTGGCTGCAGAATGGATATCCAAAAGCCCGTGCACAGGCTGGGTCCTTCTCCGGCCGCCTTTGCCCTCTGCACACACGATATACAGCTACTTGTCCCGCCGCGCATGCGCATGCGCACACGGCAAGATGCTGGGCCAAATGGCAGGGAAGTCAAACTCCTCACTACGGTGGCTTGCGGTGACCAAAAAACGTCAGACGCGTTTCGCTATTGCTTCCTCAGCGACGCCATTTGGCCCAGCATCTTGCCGTGTGAGCATGCGCGGCGGGACAAGTAGCTGTATATCGTGTGTGCGTACCTGTTAATAAATTGTATTGCACTATTTTTTCCCTTTCTTTTATTTTCTTTAGGAAGATATCAGGAGGCATCCCCTCATCCCCACCCCATCCAATTACCCACAGAGGAGAAGTCATCCAATCAAAATTGGGAACTAGATTTCCCCTTTCTTCCCTTCATTTTCATACGTTCTATACGTCGTGGAGCCACAAGCAAAGCAACGCGCCTGAGGACCCTTCCCCACCTTTTCTACCTATACTTGTACAGAGGTTGGTGAATCACCTCTGAGAGACTCGGGCAGCGGAACTCCCTTGTGGACAGGACTGAAGCTACATATCAAAACAGTAGGATATTCTTTTTGGCGCAACTTCCCTTTTCTTGCTGCAAGTTCACTACGGCAAATTATTTAGATAATTTATAGACTCCTCATAAGTACACTGTAGGTCCGGAGTGCGTAAACTTTCCCCGCTGCGCCCCCTGCATGCTCTCCACTCCTTACCTTGTCTTTGGCATCACGTGACCCTGTGGCGTCATTTGCCGCCACATTGCAGAAGACAAGGTAAGGGACGTTGCAGAGGCCTCACGCAATCCCCCTGGCCTTTAATTTAAATACATTGGGGAAGAGCGCGGGGCCTCTGCAACCGCCGCAGCCCCCTAGGAAAATCTTGCGCCCCCTGCTTGCGCACCCCTGCTGTAGGTCATAAACTTCAAGCACTTGGCCAAAACATGTTAGGCCGGCAACCATGTCAAGGTAGACCCTTTCCGCAGGTTCCTACACTACCAATTTTATACTGTGCCCTTTGAATTTCCTCCAATGAATACGGTCAGGGACCATTAATGTAGGTGTGAATAAAAAGAACTAAACACAAACGCTCATCTGGAAAGAAAAAGGGTCAGAGACGGAAACGAAGAAAAACAGAAGTGGTTTCATGATGTATCAAAGTATTTGAATATTTAGAATTCTGGTATTTGAAGCCATCTAATACAACGGAAACACAACCTACCACATTGCTTTGCAGCAGGCCCATGTACTATGTAATAGATTATTAAGCATTTTATCAATTCAATGGCTCTCAAACTGTGGTCCCTGGACCACCGGTGGAGCTCGCAGACTTTATTGGTGGTCCCTGCAGCCTTTAAAAATTCACTGAAACTAGCTATTTTCTGCAGTCTTTTAGATCAGTGCCAGTATATATCAGTGTTGAAAGCTGCTATTTAGATACGTCTAGTATTTGATACACGCATAGAAGTATATTTTATTAAAGCTGCAGTTCAAGCTGCCGTTTAAAAAAAAATATATATTTTTTTTTTATTCAATATGTGCATCAATACAATCTGCACACTGACAAGATATTAGCTAAATTGCAGATCGATCCGTTCTCCTGTAAATCGATCGCTTTGCTCTGGGTGATTTCATTCAGTTATTGCTGCAAAACAGTACCCACAATGCAAAGTTGTGTGTGGAAGATCATGTGACCAGGCAGGCACTAGATACAATTGGTGCACAGCTAGAGAGAGGGCAGGGCTCATGAGCCAGAGCCTGTCTCAGAAGGGGAAGGGGGTGTGACTTTGTAAATGGTTTCTATAGAAACAAAAATGCTTGCTGCATTAGAATACATTAAAAGTTTTTTTTGTTTTTGTTTTTTTTAATGCTACAAGTATTTTCTCTTAGTACAGAACTGATTTATTAAAAAAAAACAAACACATGTAGGATATTGCAGCTTTAACAGAGAAAGAGAGCATGGTGGCCCTTCAAACAATTACTGTATGGGCCAAGATACAGCAAAGTTTGAGAACCCCGCTAAAATGAGTAATGGGCATTTTAAAAACAAATATGACAACCATGTCCTATTATACCTCTGAATAAATTGATTTCAAACAAGATAGACCTGTTAAAAATTCTTACCTACTAAGCAGGATTCTTGTACTAGGTTTGACACACTGAGGATCTTCATCAAACACACAGATTCGTCAATTAAGCCAACGGTTCTAATATACAGAAATGTTCAAACATTTTAATTTCATGTTAGTTACATCGTCTGGAGGAGCTCAATAAATTAAAATTACATTCCCCAAAACAGAATTGTGAGCAATTGTAGAGATACATAAAGGTGCACTATGAATATATAACACTATACATAGAACAAAAAGTGTACCAATATATTAAGAAAAATATTAGCAATAAAAAGGTGACCAGAATGGCCTAGGAATAATAAAACGCTGTTAAAACAGAGTTAATATAGCACCCGTTAACATTTTATATACAATACATATTTGTACAGAAAAACCCCAAGCGCAAAAGAACATCATGGTATAATAGGTCAAGAAATAAAATGTAGATTTCCTGCTGTATCTGACAGTATCTCCTGGTGGCAGTCATAGTAAATACAACGTAATATAGTGAAATACTGATAAAATCTTTATACGCATATAAAAGAAAGCTACTTAAAATATTTCAGTGGCAATAGGCGGGATATAACACATAAGACTGCGTGTAGTCCCAATAAATGTTTTTAAGCCCTTGAAATTGGTGAGCTGATGGTGCATTTTGGACTTAGCGACACACTTTCCAATCTTCTCCTACCACGTGCGTGGGATACACTCCACGAAGCGGGGTGGCGCGTGTATGCACTGTCTCGGATTCCATACACGCACAGCACCCCGAGCGCCGTCCCGCTTTGCTGACGTTCCGGAGTAGAGACTAGCAGGAAGAACGCGGAGACCGCGCCGCGGAGTAAACATCACGCGGAGTAAACATCACGCGGAGTATTGTGGAGTGTATTGTAGGAGGGAAAGCGGTACTAACACAGAAGCACTAGAAGAAAATATATGAACAGCAAGAATAATGTCCCTTTTATTTCAACATCCTTCCTGTGCCAGTACAAACAAATCAGGCTATACAAAAACAATCTCCTTTTTAGGGTGGGAGAGAATAGACAAACCAATGGGCTAAACATGTCCTCTCGGCTTGGTGGAGAATTAGACTTGGTGGAGCTCAAACTTATCTCTCGATAAAAAGGGTACTGTATAGAGATCTGCAAATCTTTAAGGGATGCAACGGGAACAGAAAAACTGCAAACACCACTGCAGCTGCACATTTAAAACCCAAGCCTTATGTAATAATGCCAGAAGGTATCCAGTATTGTAATAATATGGCACACCAGAGGATAATTTGAAATAGAAGTGTACATTAAGAATAGGAATTGTTTTTGAGGGCGAGACCTGGTCTGGTTTTCTGTCGTTTTTTTTTCTAGATGTGAGGTTATCTAGGGTCAACACCTGTTTTGGAAATGGGATGATTGAAATATGGCGTCAAAAAGTCCTGACAGCAGAAATAAGCAAGAGACCTTGCGTTTTCTCTCTTTGAGCAGGCAAGCAGAAATTTAGAACAGGGTAATGCAGTTGATGTGGTCTACTTACATTTTGCAAAGGCTTTTGATACAGTGCCACATAAGAGGTTAGTGTACAAAATAAAGGAAGTTGGACTCTAAAAATCTTTGCACCCGAATTGAAAACTGGTTAAATGATCGACAGAGTTGTCATAAATGTAACCTTTCCAGGTTGGACTAAAGTTGTGAGTGGAGGTACTGGGACCCCTGCTTTTTAACTTGTTTATTAATGATCTTGAAGTTGGCATAGAAAGCAAAGTCTCCATCTTTGCGGATGACTAAATTGTGTAAGGTAGAATCAGAGCAAAATGTAAGTTCTTTCAAGAAGGCCTTAGATAGACTGGAAACATGGGCAGGTAAATGGCAGATGAGGTTCAATACAGAAAAATGTAGTCTACTGTACCATACGCACTAGGGAAACAAGAATAAACAGACGACATACTAATTAAATGGGGCAAATTAGGTCAATCCTTGATGGATACTTACAAGGTGATCCAAGAGGGCTCAAAAAAGATTACCCATATTTGCACTCAGCCCAAAAATTCCTAATATAATAAAGTAGACAGAAAGTCGTCAAATAATTTTGTTTTTAATTGGTGTTAATACACCTGGGCTATATATCAGAGATCTGTCTGATAGGACTGGGCACTAAAAACGATGTGGTCACAACAAAATATTTCTAAAAACATCAACAAAATTTTTTTTTATTAACCAAATAAACTCACTTTGAGTTGCAATGGTAACAATGTAACCAGTTTGTCCCAACTACATTAAAGGTCACCCAAACACACAAATCCCAATGCCAATAGAGAAGCATTAATAGTAAACCCTGCAAGGAAAGGACCTAACCCCTTGATCGGTGACTGCCATTAGGAAGAGATCAGGGAACTTTTGTATAGGTGGATGGATAGTGATTAGTTTAAAGTTTGTCCTACCTCAAGCTGGATGGGAAATTTATACCCATGTAACCCTCCCTGCCCGGCATCCTAGGGAGGCTACATCGGTGTATGGTGTGTGTTTACTTCAGATAGATTACCCTGTCCAAGGGTGCTGGATGTGGTTGGCTGGACGATGATAATGATGGGCGCCAGGAGTTTTAAATATACAACTTCAATCTTTATTCCCTGGCTTGGGAACACTTCATATATACAATAAGGTTCAACATTGTTGTACATTGTTCCTGCCATACCACTATCACTCTTGACATAGTTCTTCCCTGGGTGCCCTCTCTTAACATTCCTGGGAGTTACATGCATTTGTTACAGAGACAAATACTTGTCTAAGACCAGGTCCCCCTTGTTTAGCTTGTTGAGCACTATCCATGTGATCCTGCTATTTCGGGCCTCCTCAGAGATCCTGGCATGTTTTATGGAGATTATTATTACCCTCCATTCCAGGTGTGGAACTGCCACTTCTTCAGGGGTTATAAACTCTGTATTTGAGGGTCCGCTTGTGGGGCTGATCCCGACATCCCAGAGCCCTATCAAAGCAGCGCTCTGTGTCAGGTCTACATTCCCTCTCTGGGACCTGCATATATCTTCTTACCATTGTGTAGGGATCCTAACTGTTGGGGTACTGTCTTCATCTAGAACACAAACAGGGGGTGGGGAATCTCTCTCCTTTACAAAGGGAACTTTCCCCCTGCCTCTACTTTAAGAGGCTCCTGCTCTCCTCTCCTCCTGGAACCTGAACCACTCAACGGTTCCCCTCACTCTTATATCCTCCTGTGACGCAGTTCCTCGTGTCATCACAGGGTGGAGCCCTTATATTACATTTGTAACCACCACAATGGGGGTTGGGGGGGAGGTGTTACATCTATTTGTTTGTACTGCCATAGGTCGGACGTAAAGAGAAACAATGACAAAGGTCACAATTGCCAACATGTAACCCAATAAATGTCACTTCCATTAGTTCACTAGGATGGGGACTGCACCTTTAAAGAATAAAAGGTGCTGCAAGATATTGCTGTACGTTGTGCATGTTTCTTTGTATGTCCCCCAGAATATACCACGCTGTTTGAGCTACTGTATGTTGTGCAGGAATAATACCAAAGACAGCTAACCCTCAGCAAAAAGAGAGGGTTCATTTCTTAATACAGCTCAACCCCGTTAAAATGCGATCCATTACAACGCGAATCCGCTTATAACGCGATGTGAGCGCGGCTCCCAATTTATGAATACTTTACAACACGATTATTGGCGTCTTAAATACTTTATTGTACAACGCATACAATTGTACATTATTTCTAACGCGATCCGCTTATAACGCGATGTGCTTTTTTGGACCCCAAGCCCAGCGTTATAAGGGGGTTGAGCTGTATTGGGTCTATACCACAAAAGAGCTAGAACACAAATAAATTCTAACACAATTCATTCTTCCTTTTTACAAATCTCTCTTCTTCCTTTGATTTGCCATCATTTTCACGGTTAAATAACCACAACTGAGAGCAGTAAGTGCTTGAGGTTGTTAGTGTGATGTTATCTCCACAGAATGTTTCCTGGATGTCTCAAGTACCAGGAGCTCCAAACCTTGCATCTGCTGAGCAGCTTCCTAAGCTTTGTGGTTACATTATGCAAGCTTCCCCTACTTAATTAAAGGGAGAGCCTTCAACCCCACACAGTGAAACCACACCAACATACAACTATTTAGCAAAAGGGGCACTGCCTGCCAAGGCACTGGCAGCAGAGAATTTGCTTACACATGACGTTTTATTAACCTGTACTGTAAGGCTGCGGCCAGGGTGCCGCTGAGCGGGCGCGCTCACGCTGGCCACACACATTGCCGCAAGCGCCCGAGCATGCGCGGTGCTTAGCTGCTTGCCAAGCAAGCAAATTTGCCACTTGCTTGCGTCGCCGCGCATGAGCGCCTGCACGCTCAGCACCACCCTGGCCGCAGCCTTAGGCCTCGGCCAAGCTCCCCGCTGGCGTGCTGAGGCGCGCTGAGGCTCAGGGAAAGCGGGTGCTTTCCCTGGCCTTAGACAGCGCGCCGTCAGGGGGCGTGTCGGGGGCGGGCCAGTGACATCACGGAGCTGGTTCGCCCTCATTGGGCGAACCGCTCACGTGACCGGCCCTGCGCTCCGGCGAGCGCTGAAATTGAAAAATCTGCTAAGACCTACGCTTCCGCGCGCTTGCGGAAGCGTAGGCGAGCCCCTACTAAAGCCGCTCTCATTGCGGCTGTAGGGGCTCAGTGCCGAGCGGAAGCGCGCCAGCAAGCAGCAACCCTGGACGAGGCCTTAGGTGGCAACAACCAGCTTGATTTTCACTAGAGGAGTGGTTCGAAACCCCAGTCTTCAAGAACCCCCAACAGGACGGGTTTTAAGAATATCACTGCTTCAGCACAGGTTATTCAGTCAAAATAGCAAGATAACTACCAACTAGTGGAGTGGCCAAATCCAGTCCTCAAGGGTCACCAACAGGTTGGGTTTTAAGGGTATCCCTGCTTGAGCACAGGTGGCTCAATTAGTGGCTGTTAATAACTGAGCCGCTGATTGAGCCACGTGTGCTGAAGCATGCACACCCTTAAAACCAGGCCAGATGGAGTTCCTGAGGACTGAGTTGGGAACCCTGGCTTGATAGCTCTCCTACTGACTGCGCCACCCATGAGATAATACCAGGAATTATATAACAAATGTATATGAAGAGATTTCAATATCAGTCGTGTGTTACTTGCCTTTCAACGTGAACATGATCTTGTTTATTAGGATCTCCCCACATACAGGGAGACATTGTGGAACTTGGAGCCGTTAGTGTCCGTGTTAAATAAACAAGTGCTTGGATTTGACGCTAGCCTTATCTTTACCCTCCTAAACGCTTTCCTACAGACAGAATATCAGAAGTGTGCTGCCAGGATTCCATCCCAGCGGTGGCTGCACGAATGTCTCCTAAAAAATTGTTGTAATGCATTAGATCACCGGGGCTAGTGTCTGCACTTTGCAATCTTCTGCCCCAAAGCACAGTTTAACACGCAAAGCAGATTTTTCCTACATGTCTAGGGCTGCATTTTCTAATGAAAATTAAAGAAGAAAAGAGGGGAGGGGGTGAGCAAAAAAAAAGGGTGGTATATTGGTTTATATATTATGTATTTAAAATAAAATGTAATTAAAAAATCAGTACTGGATTCTTAAGGCTTCCTCTTGCTTTTTCAATGTGATGTTTTATTAAATAACTGCATTTGTCCATTGCAAAACTCGAATGTGGATAAAGGTATTTCAGGGGTATAGTGCAGTATATTCCTCTACGTAACTGACCAAATAAAGCCGCTTTAAAATTATTACCAATACGGTATGTATACGAGGAGAAGAAGTTATTGTATGACCTACCTGATAACGCACTGATTTTGGGGACACTGCACACAGGAATTTCTCAAACATCGAAAACATTCAGCCACCAGCTGAAGCCATTTCTCCCGGGGAATCACCGTCCCTGCCCCGACTGTCTGAATTTCCCGTGATGCTTTGGACAGAATTTGCAAGATCAGCTTGAATATTCTTTCTTCTGTCATCTCTCTGAAAGACAAATCTACAATGTTTAAAAAGGTCCAAGCACAGGAACGCCTTGGGAAAGACGGAACACATGGAGCAGGGTGCATTAACAAAGGGGTGCTCAACTCCAGTCTTCAAGCCCCCCCCAAAAAAAGTCAGAATATCCCAGCTTCAGCACAGGTGGCTCAATCCGAGGCTCAGTCGAAGACTGAGCCTCGGATTGAGCCACCTGTGCTGAAGCTGGGATATCCTGAACACGCGACCTCTTAGGGGGCCTTGAGGACTGGAGCGGACCACCCCTGCGTTAACACATCGAGCAAGGTGCATTAACACCATTACATCCTTTAGTAACTGCTTCCAATGTACGAGATTCTTTAAGATGAATGATTTTAATGCAAAGTTTACACCCAATCTTACCTTGTAGATTTGTTGGTACGTACAAAAACAGAGAAACATGGCAAAAATCAAACGCCCCCAAAAACAGAGAAACTTTCCAGATCCTTGCATAGATCGGTCACATCGGACCTCCTTCCTATTGTCTCAGTCTGTCTTAACATACAGGTAACTCGTCACACAATGTTACTCCCCCCCACCCTCCCACATTGTACTGTGCTGCGTGATATGTTGGTGCCATACAAATAAAAGATAAGACATCACTTTGCCTTAAAACAACAACAACAACAACAACAACCCTTCTCCCAAGTTTCAGGCTACATGATTACAAACTACAGTTGTTGTAATCTTTTTAAGTATCAAAATCACCCAGATTTAACCCATTAAACCAGGCTGGCATACTACCCAACCGGTCCAAAAAGAAGCAAGTAGCCCCGACACATATCCATCCACTATATGTATTTATAAAATGCTTTACCAGGAAGTAATACATTGAGTTATGTCTCGTTTTCAAGTATGTCCTGGGCATAGAGTTATGATAACAGATACATGTTTACAAATACATGGTTACATTAAATGAACAGGGTTTTACATTATATATACAAGACTTTGCATGAACAGTTAAAGATAAAATGTGTTATAAGCGTATGCAACAGTTACAGACCAGATTAAAATGTGAGACAGCTTTGGTTTTGAAAGAACTTAGACTGGTGGCGGCTGTGAGAGTCTCAGGTAGCTTGTTCGTTTTGGGGTGCATGGTAAGAGAAGGAGGAACGACCGGATACTTTGCTGAACCTTGAGATTGTGAACAGTATTTGAGTGTCAGATCTCAGGTGATAAGTGCTGCGTGTGGTAGGGGTGAGGAGCTTGTTCAGATAGGCGGGTAGCTTGCCCAGAAAGTATTTGAAGGCAAGACAGGAGAGATGAACTTTGCGCCCACACTCAAGTGATGACCAATCTAGTTCTTTGAGCATTTCGCAGTGATGTGTGTTGTAGTTGCATTGGAGGACAAAGCGGCATATTGAATTGTGAAAGGTGTTTAGTTTGTAAAGGTGAGTTTGAGGTGCTGTGCCATATACTATGCCCAAATAGACTAGAATTGGTATTAGCATCTGCTGTGCGATGCTCTTAGATAGATATAGATATACACAGATACACCATAAACCCATGCACACCTGTTACACTTCCCACATACAAACAACCAGTCACAAAGTACACACACACACAAACAACGTCAGAGCCATTGGTTCATATTGGTCCTGGGAAGCAGTGCATCTTTAAATTGAAACACCTGCAATGTTTTGGTCCTATGTGGACTAGTATCAGGGCATCAAGAAAAGACAAGGCACACCAGGGGTTAAGGCAAAGACTAACAACTTTAAAAGCAAGCAATTCCAAACTTATCAGTGGTAGTGCTGCACGAAGCTTCGTGGATAAATCCCGTCCTGTAGCACAGCGAGAACAGGAAACGCCAAGACAATCGCGCAATGAGCATCTGAACCAAAGTGTACGTTTTTGGAACGTGATGACGCACCTCCTCAATGCGTTTCGCACGATACCGTGCTTCATCAGGGGGTGATGTCACTAAAACACTCCCATACATTTATAACAACAACAACAACTGCACAGCGATTAGATGCTTGACTAAACATGTCAGAGAAGGATAAAATGGACTTAAAAAGTACTAAAACAGGACTCTTCACGTAAACAGTGCCATAACAATGTACACATAAATGAAAAAATTGTTGATGTTTTTTTTTTAGCCTTTTTTCATTGCAACAGACTATAAACACAGCATATATGAAGCAAGTTTAATACCAAAGCAGTAAATATAACCTGCTTATTCTGTAACGATGTGCTCTAGTGGATGAAGAAAGCATATGGACCCGTTTAGCTCGTATTTATAGCATTGTGGCTATAAAAATATTTTAGATTATTTTTAGCAGAAGGAAAAGTTTTTTTTCTCACCTGAGACACGAGCCCAAAATACCCACTTTGGAACCCTTGAGTAGACCCTTTCTGACTAAACACTCCAACACAGAATTTAGTGGTGAGCCACGGCTAGTGATGCAACATTCAATTATTCAAAATTAGGAACGCAGAACGGAAATTTCCTCCAGCAAAAAGTATATTAAAATAAGCAGTAGCTACAGTACTATGCTCCCTGTTTCTTTCCAGAAGTATTGCCATTCTGGGCTTTATTATGGGAAATGTTGGAGATGCTCACTAATAAATGGTTTATGAAGGATGCCATAAACATATTTTCTGCCACATTTCAAGATCCCCATAAACCATTTAAAGTTTATAAAAGTTCAGACAATCAGCTCTATCCTGCTCAAACTAAATCGCAAATCCAGCTGAGTTGACATTGGAATATTTTGTAAATTGTAGTTTCCGAGAGGAAATCCTCGTGGTGCAAGTCCTCACTAATTATATTATGAATCAAGAGCACAGAACAGAGATGCACAACTAGAAATCTGACTACCATATTATCTGATGCAGCCCAAGACCTTTCTTTCAGGAAGTTTACTTCTCAGCACAATTCCATAAAGAGGGGGGGGGGGGGAAAGGCTGGAAAATGGGAAAACAGAGAGAGCAGAAATGTTTGAAAGGGGGATAGAAGTGCAAGTGGTCGTGTTGCAGTCCCAATTCATCTTCCACTCTTCTCTGCTCTATTATGACCTTACAGAGACAGATATTCACCCGGCGCTCCTGTTGAAGTGTGCAAGCAATCAGTATACTCAATAGTTGTTAATGCTCAGTGTAGTGGAATATAGCGAATTAATAATACACAATAAATAAATCCTTTGACTCCAGACCCCTAATTGACTTGGAGCTGAGGTGCCCGAGGATCGACGTCATCGTGTGCGGACGCCGATCACGTGAGGAGCAGGACCCGGAAGTGGGAGCCCCAGACTAACATCGCAGAGAGCCGTCAGCGCAACGCAGGAGCTCAGCAGCCATCGGTTTATCACTCTCAACCACCGCACACCACTACAACTCTATCGTACAATGCCCTTGCATGGGGCTTCCCTGTAAGTTGCAATTGCTTACTATTGATGCCTAATATGGTGTACTATTGTGTATTTCAATATACCAGCACTATTATCACCATCCGTGTCCAGTTTTTTATTTTGCTCTGGTCTATATATTTATTTTCTACCATCTAATTTAATTTGAAGCCAGCTATCAGCGGACCACGTGTGGGACTGCTCCTATGTTTGCACCTGTGTGAGTACATACCCGCTGGAAGATGTACTTTTGACTATTATTTCCCAGACAGGGTTGCACTATTCGTGTGTTTCTTTTGTTTTTTATTTTCTATGCGTTCACCAGTTTTCTGCGCTCCCCGATTTTTCTACTACTATTACAACCTTGTCACGCCCATTTTATTCCCATTCTACATGGTCTTAGAGCCAGTGCAACATTAATGACATTACGAAGAATTTATGGCAAATGGCTGTGTAAGAAAATAAAAGAAATGAATAAGAAGGAAAGCACGATGGAACGACTACTGCACCAAATAAGGCGATGGAACTCCTTTAAAAATAAAAAATAAATTAAAATTCCTGACCTCTCCAAAGGGCTTATTGTAGATCAGTCGAAGCGGCCAAGCGTGCCATGTGTACAGCCAACATGCCCTGTTGACTTCAATATGCTGTGAAGAGGTCTTCGCAGTGCTGGAGAAGAGTTCCGCCCTATTCAAATGGATGAGACTAAAATCTCCAACACATGGAAGCTGCGTCACACTATATTGTGAATAAGCGCCTCCAGGTATGTAGAACAAAATCTTGATATGATCGTAAGTGTTAAGGATGTCAGCAAACCCACTATTCTGTACACTTCCCCCTCGAGGTCATAGGGGGGGAAATAAAAAAAAATAGGTTCAACATGCAACTCTGTTTTTTTATCCCCTCTTGCTTTGGTTTACCACATGGGAGTGGCTGTCTAGTAACACAGATGTATGCTGAACTTCAATTTAACATGGTCAGCCAAACACATATAAAATAAATTGGCAAGTGTGTTGGGCAGATGGCAGGAAATGTGAAACAATCACAAGACACTTATTAAGGGAAAAGGAGAAGGTCACGACAAACCAAGGAACCACAGATCTCAAACTGCACTAATGGGAGATTAGTCCATCCAACAAATGGAATCTTCTGAATGACTTTGCCAAAGAGTGACACAAGAGAACTCAGGCTTGTCACAGTTAGGGGTTAAAGATATTTCTGTCTAGAAAATGTGCATTAAAAAGAAATAGAGATGCAGACTCCCTCATGGCTAAAAAAAAAAGTATGTGTGGCTATATATATATATATATATATATATATATATATATATATATATATATATATATATATATATATATATCCACACACACACACACACACATATATATATAGCCATGGCTGGTCCAGCTATCTTTCTGCCCCTCCTGTCACGCAAGTCCCAGTAGCTACTGGCAGTGACAGGCTATCCTGTGGGGTTTACTCCCCACTCACACAGCCTCCCTGAGTGGCCAGAGAGGTGGTGTCATGGGGTCTGTGTTGCAGCCAATCCTGGTGCAGACCTATGCCCTCCCATTTTGCATCAGGGAGGAGGCTTTCCAAATTGTAGTGAGTCGGTCGTCCTTCCCCCAGGGAAGAGAGAGGAGCTCAGCCCCTCCTGGGGCTGGGAGAGCAAGGTCGGTGCATGGCACAAGGCCTCAACCATTAACTGCTGGCCAGCACCATCCAGGAATCTGAGACCCCTTCTCTACTACATACAACGCTGTTTACCATCTGCAGTGGTTGCTACAAATAAAGACCTCATTTATATACCCCTGGCTGAGTTGGGGGTCTATTAGACAGAGGTATTGGAGAGAAAGAACTGTCATGGTAGGGACTGCCTGCAGCTTTGCTGTAGCCTGTCGTGTCTGGAGGCGCTGTATCACCATGGAAAGAACATAAGGATCACCGTAAGCCTGTCCTGGTCCCCACCCCATCGCGGACATCTCAGCTCTCCAGGACCCTCACAGGTACGCACGCACCAAGACATCAGTATTAGCAGCAACATGTTTCCAGAGGGGGGGGGGGGAAACAGGGCTGCACACAGCATCTACTCAATCAGCACTACTACATATATGAGCAAAGAGAGTGGTGCACGCAGGTATAAGGGTCTCCTTAGACAGATACAAAAATAAGGCAGTACCTGCAGCACTCAAACAGCTGTGACACTAATAGAGGTCAAACACAAAGGAATTTAATGTAGAGAGAACAAACAAGTCTTATAAACAAAGCATACTGCACAGGGCACTATCAAGATGCAGCTACCCAAACAAATAATCCCCCAGAGAGGAGTAAAGCCAGGAGCAAAAAAAGTGCCAAAAAAACAAAAAATATATAATATATATAACGGAAATAGCCGTGTTAGTCCAGTTGCTATAATGCAGAATAAATGAGTTCTTCAGTATTAGGTGATACCTTTTTTTATTTGGACTAACAATTTATTATTTGGATAGTTTGCACTATCGCAACTGGACTAACACGGCTCTTTCTGATATATAGATACACACATACACAGGGACCCCTGCAGGCCACCTCAAAGCCCCTTCATAGAGCCCCACTGTGGGCCATTACAGGCCCTTCACAGGGCCCCACTGTGGGCTGTTGCAGTCCCATTCACAGCCCCACCCCTCCTTGAGCCTCTGCAGGCTCACCATCATGTGTTCCTCCTTCCTCCTCCAGCCTTGCACTGCATACATAGCACGGTACTGTAACCCCCCCTCACCTTTCCCTCACCCCCCTCCCCATATCTTGCCCCCCTCACTTCCTCCCTTGTCCCATACATTTTTTCCTCCTCACCCAGGCCAAACTCCTTACCTCATACCTTTTTTCCTCCTCACCCAGGCCAATACCTCCACCCACTACCCCATCATTATTCTCCCCCCCCCTTACCCTATACCTATATTCCCCTCTCCACCCTATTCCTATTTCCCCTCACCCTTACCCTATACCTATGATAAACAGGTAGAGCACAACAGCACCTATGCACTGGGCTCAGAACGTACACAGATACTATTCCTATGTCAGGCCCCTGAAAACCTGAAGCCACAGACAGTGGAGCTCTCGATGAGCTACTGTATTTTAGCAACTGGCAGTTGCTTAAATTAACTATAGTCCCTAATTCCACTGGCTCCATTACAACTGATCCATATGAGCACTAATTGGTTACTTCCCTCTGGCTATAAAAATCTAGTGGAAAGTCCAAATTGCCCTGACCTGCAGTATCATCAAATCATATTTTTCGGCAACGGTCTACCCTTGCGGCCAATCAGGAGATTCTCCGTGCCTCTGCCCTCCCCCTTTTGTGACGTCACTGGCCTTGTAACCAGCTACGTCACCTAAAAACTAAAAATATAACTTTCGCAATGGCGACGGCAACGAGTGACATCATCGGTCGCGTCGCCAGCACTAAGCACGGCCTTACGTTTTCCCCGCACTCACCCAGCGCTGCCCACCCAGTACTGTTTCTGTCCTGTCTGGTCAGCACTGTGCCGTTTCTGCCACTGCTCTGGAAATTGGGATACTTTGTTGCTCTGTTCAGATACTGCTTATGTCCTGGCAATATCATGACAGTTTGCCCTAGATGTAGCAGAATGGTTGAAAGTGACGGAAACAGCAAATGAAGCCCATTAAAAAAATGACATTAGCTTTAATTTGTAGGCATTTGTTTTAATAGTTTGGGTAATGTGACAAACAAGGAGGAAGCATCATAACAGGAATTTAGCTTGAAATGCAATTCAGAGGTGATTGCTGTGAACCACAGAACATACTTCAAATCACAGGGCCCCTCTGTGGGCTGTTGCAGTTGCGCCACCCTTATACCATACCTTTATACGTGCCAAAAGTCCTGCAGCATAAATCTAATAAACGTATCAGTGTAATTGGCTTCTTTAGAAATATGTAATCACTCAAGTAAAAGTAAAGAGGAGGGAGGGAGTGGGAGGGGGTGTAAGACAGGGAGGGGGAGATACATGGGGGATGGTGGTGTGATATGGGGAGAGAAATAGATGGGGTGAGAGCAAGGGGGAGGGAGTGTAAAAGGGGTGCTCGCAAGGCTGCTGACATGGTGAAAACTCGAGTCCGGGGCACCATGAAAGCTGTCGGCGGCCCTGGTTCAACCCAACGCGTTTCATCATAGAACTGACATCAGGGTGGTTTAGCACAGTGTACACACACGTCATGGGTTACCATCCAAATGATATTTAAAGGACTATTTATTACAGACCCCAAATAGAACTGTATTACATTCAAATTTAACAAGGTGTATATCAAAACATACAGTAGATTCTGTTAACTATTAGATTAAACATATACTCCCATTTAGACAGATTTTGACTCCAAGAATCAATTGATTGTATAATATAAGAAACAGATATAAAAAAGGAATTACCTCCGTATACCAATACATACACAGAAAAATATTGCCCATGTTTACGACCCATAATGGTCATACCACCTGCATCTTTGTTTTGCCATACAAGAAAAAAATGTCTAGGTACCCCCTGGTTTTGGAGACCATTAACAACACTCCTTTTGTGTTCTAAGAATCTCAAATTTAATTGACTATGTACTAAAGGCAGCATATTTGCAGCAGAGATTGGAGATCTTTAAAATCAAGATTGCACGTTTGTGTAATCTGTTTCTACTCTTCGTATACTATAGTAGTAAAATTATGTTTTACCACAAAGCATGCGCTTTCTGTTTAGATTATTTTTAATGTGGACCCAAGCAGCTGCACTAAGACTCCTTGGGAACCCTTGTGTGACAACATATCGTCTGGACCTGTGAACTCCGACTACCCAATGCAACATTCTCCTTGCCGTTTCCTAAGTTTTTATAATTAGTCAATACCTTAGGGCAGGGGTGCCCAATATTTTGAACCTGCGCACCGCTGCCTTACTTTCCGGCTCGCGCCCCCTCCCCCCCTCTCCTGCTCAGCTCCGGCGTCAAATAACGTTGCAGGGTCACGTTGCCATGGCAACGTGACGTCACAGCCCCGTGTCTTATATATTGTTTCTCTTTGAACTTTTAGCACATACCAATTTGTATAGCCATCTGTGTATATTGCCCACCTGCCATTTAATGCCGTGGCAGCCAAGTGTGCATATAGGGTTATTCATTATCCATTTGCATCACACCCCTCAGGAACTCACCCTATTGCGATGAAACGCGTTGGGGACTTATAATAGGAGCAGAACTATACTGTTACCTGTATCCAGTTGCGCTCCTAAAGTATCGCGAGTATTCCCCCGGAGCAGTGTTTTCTGTTTGCCGGGCTGGGAGACGCTTGCGTTTGCGGACAGCCTTGAGGAGAAACGGCTAGAAACTGAGCGGCCCTTTTTGGTCATGGCGCACATGGTCTTCGGACCCTGCTCCGGTTAGTGCAGCTTGATATGTGCCTGTTAACTGCGGATCGTGTTACTAGTTTTTCGTGGCTTGTTGCTGAGGACCCTTCACTACCGTCACTTGTGATTAGGTTTTCACCAATGCGCTACTTTTGAGCTTTGTTTGCGAGTATGATTGATGTGGTTTTTCTCTCCCCTTTTTATATTAAAACTGTTTTTTTGTTTTTTTAGATATCACTTCTGGATGTGGTTTGTACTGGACAAACTGCTGTTCGGTATCCTTCGTGGAATTTTCGCTCTGCAAGCTACACAATATTCTTTTTGAACATTTAACTTGATCTTATATGTTCCTGACAGACTTTGTTTTATACAAAAATAAGCCGTTAATAGATTTTTGGTGTGTACATTTTAATTATTCTAACACTCAGGAATAAATAGGTGGATTTCTGTTATATTTAGATCTATTTCACGCATTCACATCCTATAAATTGAGTGCTGATATAGATATAAATATATATCTCCACACACAAACACATTTTAAAAAAAAAAAAAAAAATACACACACACACATACTGACTTCAATGGGACTTTCTGGCCAATAATTATAATCAGCTGCTTCGGAGCATATTGAATAAGGCCCCTGAGTCGTTATTGTAAGGAAGAGTACTTTACAGGAACAAATCCTCCCTAAGTCTCCTGGTCAGAAAGCGTATCGCACAGCAGATGCTAATGCCAATTATTGACTATGGAGACATAGTATATGGCTCGGCACCTCAAACGCACCTTAGCAAACTTGACACCCTCTACAATTCAATTTGTCGTTTTGTTCTCCAATGCAACTATAACACATCACTGCGAAATGCTCAAAGAACTAGATTGGTCATCACTAGAGTCTAGGCGCAAAGTTCACCTTTCCTGTCTTACCTTTAAATTCTTCATGGGCAAGCTACTCAGCTATCTGAACAAGCTCCTCACCCCTACCACTTGCAGCACTTATCACCTGAGATCAGACTCCAAAAGACTGTTCATGGTCCCAAGGCTCAACAAAGTATCCGGATGTTCCTCCTTCTCCTACCATGCACCCCAAAACTGGAACAACCTACCAGAGACTCTCACATCCACCACCAGTTTAAGTTCTTTCAAATCTAAGGCTGTCTCACATTTTAATCTGGTCTGTAACTGTTTCATATGCCCATAATATATATTTTCTTTAACTATGCACGAAATGTCTTGTATATAATGTATACCCTGTTCATTTATGTAACTGTATTTGTAACCATGTATTATTTGTCTTAACTCTGTGCCCAAGACATACTTGAAAACGAGAGGTAACTCTCAATGTATTACTTCCTGGTAAAATATTTTATAAATAAATAAAGAGAGAGACAAAAAGGTTAGATTCACCCTTGTTTTTTTCTGGTAATAGTGAACAAAATAAGGTTGGGAACTAAAGGTCAACACTACAATTCCTTTATGAACGCTGGTCGATTTTGGACTTTCTTTACTAAAAGGCAGAAAATTGTTTCCGTGTCTTATTGGCGACACATTTCATCATCAGATATGTCAATCTCCAAAGTACAGGTCAGTGAGATATGGGTCGTTTGGACAAAATAAAATGGCATTTACATGTAAAAGTACTGACATCTATCAAGGATTATCTTTTAAAGTCTATGAAGCGCTCATGATAGAAGTCAGTGAGGCCGACTTCAAATTTGGAGGTGATGTGCCGGTTTCCTACGCACCACCGGCACTTTCAGGCCTGTCAATGGTCACCGAGTCCCATCAGATGGCAGTGCCACTCAGTCCCTGCAGTGCCACAGTTCAGCTTTGCATGTGTTGCAGCCCCCTGCAGCACTGAAGAGGTTAATTCCATATTAAAACCCAGGTGTTTCAGATCCAAACCTCTCACTTATGTCAGTAATTTCCTTGACAGCAGCCCTTACATTATATCATGCATGTCAACGCTGAGTTATTTAATCTGAGCCTGACTACATTTAGAGTCAGACTTACTGCTTGTTAACATCAGCCTCACAGATTTAAATGCATTCTCTCTGCTAAAACAAAATCAGGGGGCACCCCTCAAACCGACATTTATTTTGGGCGCGCAACCCCTACAGGTCACCAATTACTGTCCTTCGACTTGGGCATCTCATACTGCAGGGTGAGGTGTATAAACAAACACCAGCATCTTACAACACATGGAACTCAATGAGGTTTAACCCCTTCGCACCCAGTGATGGGGTGCATTGAAGCAGAGGGGGGGAGGCTGAGGCGGAAACATATACAGTGGCGGCTGCCTCACCTGTATACCTGCTCCCGGAGGAGCTCGCTGAGCCGCTGCACAACCTCCACTCCCCCCCTCGGCTCTCCCTGCTCCAGCTGTCCCCTCACCCATCTCTCCAGATCAGCGCACACGCCTGACAGCCTCTCCATGGGCGCCGCCATCTTGCCACTAACCACGCCCCCCTTCACTGCCATGGTAACAGATTGGAGAAGTGGGGAGTCTGGTTCCTATTGGACGCCCAGCGGCACGCGAGGGGCTCTGATAGGTCAACGGCTCTGCCTGTCACTTTGTGAGCACGTGTCTTGTGTTGAGCTGCTCTGTACAGTGTGGCAATGCTGCATGGGGAATGTGGTCAGTGCAGGAGCTGGCACATAGAGATGTGTCAATACAATATGTGGATCCCCCAGTCTCCGCTCTTCTTGTGACATTAGGCATGTCCATTAGGACTTCCTAGCCACAGGAGAGTCTGTGCAACAGGCTCTCAAATTAGATTGTAGGCTCTCCAGGCAGGGACTTGTTGGCCCTATGCACTAAGATCATATTTGAATGAATTTATTGACTTTAAAATTGTAATGCTGCAAAGTAGTACAAAGGTTCATAACATGTGCATTGCATGTAAGAAGGTATTATGTATGTATGTGTAGCGCTGGTTAAACACCCCCCACCCCCTTAACTGTTGCTGGTGAAATCTCCTGTCCTCCAACCTTAAGGGATGCCCCTGTATCCTTAGTACTGCCCGTGGGATGAATACAATTTTTTTAAAGCTCCTTGTATTGGCCCCGAATATATTTGTATATAGTTCTTCATATTTGAACATCGGCTCCTTGATAGAAAATGATTGTTTTCTGTTTCTTAAGATATATATATATATATATCTATATAAAATATATATATATACAGTACAATTTTTGCATTTTTCTAGTCCATATGGTCACAACAGTGTGATCATCCCATTTTTAATTTTTATTTTTATATTAATTTTTTCATTTTTATTTTTTATTTTTATGCACATTTTTTATTTTTTTGGGCAAGTTACTATTAAACATTTTTATTAACAATTGTTTCATACCACAAGCATATCGATATGTTATATTGTTTATAGGCATCTGTGCTGGGTGCTACATCCTGCTACTTCAGATCAGGGCTGCAGCAATTTGGGTGTAGTGTGTGAAGGGCGCTGTCTTTAATATTGCTATATATATATATATATATATATATATATATATATATATATATATATATATATAATCTTTATTTGTATAGCACCATCCATGTACATAGCGTGTCACAGCAGTAACACGTGGACATTATTTTTGTGAATAATCACGTGAGACATAAAAGTAACATTAGGAAAAGGGAGTCCCTGTCCTGAAGAGCTTGCAATCTAACAACAGTTTACACTGGTTTTTACTCTAGCCTTAAAGCAGAATTTCTCGCTGATTCTTGTTTCTAAGCTTTTTTTTTTAAACTAGACCAGGGTAATTCTGTGATCTGGCAAAGTCCAGGAAGCCACTGTGTACCCCGCTCTGGCACTGGGCAACCTGTGAGACTGTGGCTGTGCGCTGCTTCGGGGGGACCCTGGTTCAAGGAAGGCCTCCACGGAATGGGACATTTGGCTGCGGCCGTTTCGCCGCGACCAAATGGCCATCGACACTTCGCTGCGACTCACCACACCGCCGCTGCCGTTCTGCCACTGGGATCCTGGCCGTTTCTAAGGTAAGTTTTAATACTGTTTGGGTAAGTGGTTAATTTAATGGGTTTTAGCAGTTAGGGTAGGGAGTTTAGGGTAGGGTTTTTTAGGGTAAGGGCTTAGGGTAGGGGGTTTTAGGGTGGGGGTTTTAGAGTAAGGGCTTAGTGTAGGGGGTTTTAGGGTAAGGCACTTACCTTGGCGATGAAGTGGCCGGCTGTGGCAACTTCCGGCAGTGGGATGAGCGGCCATTTGGTCGCGGCGGAACGGCCGCGTATAAATGTCCTAGCCGAGTTGCTTTAAGTTCACAATCAGGAAGGTAAAACCAAGCGCGGTATTTATCAAAGTCTCCGGAATGTAAAAGTGGGGACAAAAAAAAGTCTACTCCAGTCCTCAAGGGCCACCAACAGGCCAGGTTTTAAGGATATACCTGCTTCAGCACAGGTGGCTCAATCAGTGGCTCAAAGACTGAGCCACTGATTGAGCCACCTGTGCTGATGCAGGGATATCCTGATGACATGACCGGTTCGTGGCCCTTGAGGACTGGAGTAGACTACCCCTGATCTAGACCACTAGAGGCACACAAAAATAGCTATATTTTGCAATTGTGACTATATTGGTAATTATAACGTTTACACTAAAAATCTTGTAAATAAAAATCAACACACATACACAACACACATACACAACACACATACACAACACACATACACAACACACATACATAACACACATACATGACATGAAATACATCCTGAAGATTCCAGGAGTAACACAGAGACTCGCTGATCCTCGCTGATCCTTGATGGTTATGTGAAATTGAATGACAGAGCTTTAGGCTGTTTCTGTTAAGTATCACAAGCTTGTCAGTTATTCCGTTTTTTTTTTTTTTTTGCACTGCAGGTGTTGGGTTTCCAGTATATAATCTTTGCTTGAGGGAGGTATAAGTCTTATCTTTCTATTCTATACAATTTTATTCAAAACATTATACTGTTCTTTTGCAAAAGAGCGCATGATTCTGACTGGGAAAATAAATACAGAAAAAGGATTTGTAACCATCTTTATTAACCCTTCGTCTGTCCATGTCACATCGTGGCAGACTGTACTGGCGGCACAAAGAGCCACATGAGAAATGTACAAGATAATTATTCCTGCTCTGTTCAACAACATGACTATGGTGACCAAGCAGCTTTAAAAAATATCTTTGTTTTTGTTTTAATATATGCAGCCTGTGATTACTTTTACTGAAAACGAATGACCTAAGCTGCGGATCAATTGGTTCTCCCGTGAGCGATCAGCAAAATCCTGTTTCCCAGGGTTCACTAAATGGCTGCCTTTCAGTTTCAAATCAATCTAGTCAGTGTAACTCAGCAGCTACAATGTATTCATATATTACTAAGGTAACATTATCTATTGTTACAGTTTACAGGTCAGACTGCTGAGAATATTGACAACAAATTAATCACAAAAGTGTTACAAAGATCTTGCACTGCTGGGGAGGTGGGCTGCAGCCTGCTGTATAGAAATCAAAAGATGCTCAGTGTATTAAACTCATTAAAAAATGACATTTAAGAGTTGAATTTTAAAATAAAAGAAAGGTAGTAAGTATTATCTAATAGTACAGAACTGATTTATGTATAAAAAAAACCAATACATGTAGGATATTGCTGCGATTGTTCTTTTTTTAAAATTCATTATTTATAAGAAAAAACGTTGGATTATTGTACAACAGTATGCAACTGGCATTTTTTCTTTTTTTTTGTTAATATTTGTATTTTTCATTTCCAAAGGATTAGATACCAACACATGATGTTTAGCAGAGAATCCTAGTACATATAAGACAAAAAACAACAACAATCTCCAGACCAGGGGTGGCCAACTCCAGTCCTCAAGGGCCACCAACAGGCCAGGTTATCGGGATATCCCTGCTTCAGCACAGGTGGCTGAATCAGTGGCTCAGTTCCTGATAACCTGGCCTGTTGGTGGCTCTTGATGACTGGAGTTGGACTCCCCTGATCTAGACCATTAGAGGCACACAAAAAATAAATATATATATATATATATAGAATAGCTACATTTTGCAATTGTGACTATATTGATAATTATAATGTTTACACTAAAAATTATGTAAATAAAAATCAACATACATATCACATATATTTATTTATTTATAAAATATTTTACCAGTAAGTAATACATTGAGAGTTACCTCTCGTTTTCAAGTATGTCCTGGGCACAGAGTTAAGACAAATAATACATGTTTACAAATACAGTTACATAATGAGCAGGGTATACATTATATACAAGACATTGCGTGCACAGTTAAAGATAATTTGTATTATGGGCGTATGAAACAGTTACAGACCACGTTAAATGTGTGACAGCCTTAGATTTGAAAGAACTTAGACTGGTGGTGGATGTAAGAGTCTCTGGTAGGTTGTTCCAGTTTTGGGGTGCACGGTAAGAGAAGGAGGAGCGGCCAGATACATTGTTGTTGCTGTTGTTATTGTTGTTGTTGTTACCTGATTTCTTCAAGCGGATAAGATCTAAGTACAGCGGCTCCGATTCCAGAACGCAAGGGGTTAAAAACATTGCAACAAGGAAACTAGCCCTGCTTCAGGATTTCGTTAGCCCTGGGGATTCTAGAACGAACCCCAAAGAACCAGAAAAGACTTTGCACACTCACAGAAGGATTGGGCTGGCAAGTTATTCCCTTGCCAAAAGGACTACATTTTAAAAGACAATCTTCTGGTGCTTTGCACCTTTCTGGACATTATCCCCTGTTCCTATACCAGTAAGTGTAATTATTAAGTGTATTCTGCAGTTGTCGTGTTTTTGCCTATCAAGGGAATAAATCTCAGTTTATTTTGCTCAACTTGTTCTGCTCAATTGGGACCCACAAAATATAAATGTGTTATTAAGTGCGTCCATCGTGACAAGTATTCAAAACTGACGTTAATAAAAATAAAAACAATAATAAAACACAATAGCTAACGTAAACTCTGTAGCTAGGACAGAGTTCAACTTTGGCGAGCATCGCATCTGCCCGTAATCCTCTTGGCTCTTTCCCCCGTCTCTAAATTGTTTTGGTATATACCATTCTGTCCCCAAAAAGACCGCCACCATTGTGTTTCATTTCTTCATGCCTACGCGTAGAATAAACGTTTCCCATTCAAGGTACAATATTCCCGACTTTTTGTTTCTATCGAACACTGCATTAAGTCTCTCGATTTTCTTTAAAGAAAAGGCTATTTATTAGTATTTAATATGGTGAGAAGCAGAGTAACTCATATAGATGATGCATTGTTAGTTAATATGGTGTTAACCTGCTTGATTTTTCACCATAGTGAATAAGGACCTCAGTGTTCATTAGCGTTCCCTGTTAATGGAACATAGGAACAGCACACAGAGGCGGGGCCGTGATGTCACAGGGCGTTTTGGTGATGTTGTAGTGTTGTCATGATGTCAGAGGCCGTTTCCTTGGGAATGTAAGCCTGAGAGGAGCGGCGAATGGGCAGGAAAGTACAGCAGACAGAAATGATGGGACTTCTCTAGGCTGCAAAACTGGGCAAAACACGTGCAGAAAAAGCACCATATTTATCAAAAAAAGATATCCCATTGAAAGTAATTGTGTTTTTTCCTTTGATAAACCTGGTGCAATTCTCTAGTACTGTTGCGTAAAGTGCTTTGTCCATGTGTAGCAGGTGGTATATTGGTTGAAGGTGTCAGGAGGATAATCACATGTACAGAACATACTGTAATAGAATTCTGTTCCTCTAATTCGTACTGTATTTGCCATGAACAAAAACCCTGCAAAATATGAGCTGGAATAAACTCTTCCGGCTAAAAATGTTCATTAAATGTAACACACTCGGCTAACAGTTCACGCTGTCGTTTATTTATTTTTTTAATTCATATGTGCATCAATACAATCTACACACTGACAAGTGATTAGCTAAGTTGCTGATCGATCCGTTCTCCTGTAATCGATCGCTAAAGATTCGGCTCGGGGGTCACTAAATGCATCCTGGGTCCTCTTCTGCTGCACTGACAGCCAAAGTTCTGTGAGGAAGATCATGTGATCAGGCAGGCACTTGATTCAATTGGTTCACAGCTAGAGAGGGCAGGGCTCAAATAGGTGATGCTGTTTCAGAAGGGGAAGGGGGTGTGACTTTGTAAATGGTTGCTATAGGAACAAAAATTCTTGTTACATTCGAATACATTTAAAATGTCTTTAAAATTGTTTGTTTTATTTTTTTAAATGCTATATTTTCTCATTGTACAGAACTGATTAGTTCAAAAAATACACATGAAGAATATTGCTTGAACTGCAGCTTTAAAGGCAACAGGATAGCTATTTCTTTTTATTTTTGCCTTTATTGTAGCTTGGTGCATGCCCTAATTGCATGAATATATATATATATATATATATATATATATATATATATATATATATAGGGACTATCTCATCATCATTTACCTGCACAGTCTAACATGAACCCGAAAGCTGACGCTTTTGATGCCGCGATGGGTTGTTGCCACCGGCAACGCTGATTCCTGAGTAGGAGCTGGGATTCCTACTGTACAGAGATTCCTACTGTACCACAAGACAAAAGCTTCCTGGGGGTGCTATCTCATTTTGGGGTGGTTTCACGGAGCGGGTTTCCCCACTACCATCCCGCACATACCATTCTCCATCTTTGTGGTTTCTGGATGCTCTCGGGAAAATCCAGGAGAATCTGGGATCACAGCTATTGCAGCAAATCCCCACGCCTTACAGCGAAATCGAGTGAGGTAATTTTTTACCAATATATTTTTAAATAGAATGAATTGCTTGCGAGTGCACCTTAATCTGATATACAATCATCTTTTTATTATAAAATTGATCAATGGAGCATGCGATTTCTTCTCTCTTTTCATATACAGGTGTTCCTCGCTATCAGACGGTTCCGTTATCCGTCGAACTTATAACCCGAAGCCAGATAATGCATTCCGCTGACCGCATTATCCGACGTCGGAACGGATTATCCGATGCTCACCACGGCGGCTTAACATTGGATCCTCAATCTGATGGTCGCTGTCTGATTGCGGTTTGTGGGACGGATTCCGGCGAGTAACCGAGGACCGTCTATGTATATTTGTGTGTGTAACGCCTCTTCCCCGGCCAACAGAAGAGGGGCCATACCACGAGTCCCAATGTCCGTCCGGCGCTGTGTTAAAGGGCAGGTGAGGCTCAGGGGCTCTTATTACCTTGTGTCGCAGGTTGTTGGCATCCGTGCGGGCTGGTGGGGTCCCTCGGTTCCTCTGCTTTCCACCTCCTCTTACCTCCGGTGCAGGGAAGTTGATGCCGGGCGAGTGGGTTGCCGCAGACCCGCGGCGAATGCCGCTGCAGGGCGCCACCATGTTAGGGAGGCGTGCACATGCGCAGTGACTCCCAGAGTGCGGTGGCCATTAGCAGAGCCTTGCGCATGCGCAGGACAACAGCGCGAGCGGCGGCCTTTACCAATAGGGCTCTGCGGAAGACTTCAAGCCCCATCATGCATTGGGGATGTGCATCACACGCAAGCGCACAGCCAATAGGGCTGCAGGATTCTCCTGCCGGCAAGTTAAATACATATGGCGCGTTTGGACCACGCTAGTGAGTCTGGAGCAGGACGGCAAGGAGATGGGTAAGGTCCAGGGAGGAGTGCTCCGCTGGACTAGGCCAGATTATCCCTTCAGGTCCAAGCTAGGCCCACGATCACTATCAGTTTATGTTGCTATAGGGAAGGCCCCAGATAGGGACGCTACCCTTTAGCTCTGCTAGTGCCAAGCGTGAAGCAAGTGCCAAGAGAGTGCTGCATTGCTCTGTTGTCTGGGACCAGACCAGGCTAGCAAGACAAAGAGACTATCCAAAGGTGGGACTCTCCGGCTGGAGGCCACCCCACGCGGAGGCGGATCTTCGGTGGACAGACTGACCGTTTGCTTGTTATTACTAAGCTCAATGTGGCTATTTTGTGTACTTGCCGCCTGCTATATAAGGCTGCAATTCCTAGTGGGAGTCGCTGAGCAAGGTTCTAACATTTGCCGTTCCTGTTGTCTTCGCTGTCACGCCGTAGCCTTTTGGTCTGTTTAGATTCCCCTGTTGCTGACCCCGGACTATGACCCCGACCTCGCTGCGTTCTGCCTGTCCTGACCTTTTTGCCTGTTTCCTGGACTTTGCACCACTGCCGCCAGCCCTGACCTCTGCCTGCTTACTGACTTCGAATACTCTAACAGGCCTTTGTCCCTGGGCTCTGGTCGGTTATTCTGCATCCCTACCTCAGCCCTGCGGGTCCGCTTCCTGATTGGAGACGAGCACCGTCACACTCCCCTTATCTTTATTGGCTCTCTGATACGCGCTCAGAAACCACAAACAGGACTGAAGACCGCGGGGCTGAGGTGGGGAGGGAAAGACACCGACCCACAACCACGCAGTCCTGTCCGGAATGCGTAGTCCAAGTCGTGCAGCGTCGTAGGGTTGGAGAGGTCAGGGTAGTCAGGGTACTTGCCATAATTCAGGGTTGGAGAGTGGAGGATGGTAGATTTCCGTAGTCAAGGTCCAGGGTAATAGAAGGTAGAATGGTCAAGGGACGAAGCCGGGGTCAAAGTGAAGGAGAGTGTAGGAATCCAAAGAACAGCCAGGATCAGGACAGGAGAGAACAGACAGGTCAGGCCAAGCAGAGTTCAAGACACAACGAAACAGCAGCAGTGAGCACAATGCATAAACAGGAGTTTATGCTCAGCAAGGAATGACAGACAGGAGCAGGTATATAAGTAGGAAGGATCCAATTACCTTGCAGGGGTGTGATCCGGTCCTCCAATGGTGTCCGGAAGGCAATAATCTGAAACAGCCTGCAGGTCAGGCTTCCCTGGTGATTACCCTGGTTGCCGGGCAACCTGCGTGCGATGCGCAGCGCGGAGCGCTGACGTCACAAGGACGTGCGGCCAAGTTTCCTCCCTGTGGGAGGTGCCGACGGCTCCCTTCAGAGCGTGCGTGTACCGGCTTGGCCGTGCGTGGGCGCGTGGGTCTGCCGTGTGACGCGTCAGCCGGGCGGTCTCTGGCAGGAGTTGCGGCGGATGTTACAGTATCCCCCCCTTGAGGGGAGACCTCCGGGCGACCCATGGATGGTTTATCAGGATGCCTACGGTGGAAGGCATGAATGAGACGGTTAGCATGTACCTGACGATGAGGAATCCACTCTCTTTCCTCCGGGCCATAGCCCTTCCAGTGTACGAAATATTGCAATCCTCCTCTGACATTCTGGAGTTGAGGATGGTCTGTACCTCGTATTCTTGTTGACCCTCTACCAGTATGGTTTGTGGAGGTTTAGGTTGTCCTTTGGAGGATGAGTCTTGAAGACAGGGTTTTAGAAGGGAGGAGTGAAAGACGGCCATGAACGGTAACTGTTGGGACGATTCATTCCGAAGATTATTATGGGAGAATTCTGCCCACGGGAGAAGTTCCACCCAGTCGTCTTGAATATCGGCAACAAAACACCTTAAAAATTGTTCAAGAGTCTGATTGGTGCGTTCTGTTTGCCCATTGGTCTGGGGGTGATAGCCTGACGAAAAGTATAGTGTGACGTCCAGACTCTTACAAAACGCCCTCCAGAACCGGGAGATGAATTGGGATCCTCTGTCAGATACTATGACCTGGGGGGTCCCAGTAACCTGAAGATCTCCCTGATGAAAACGTCGGACAACATAGGTGCGATGGGTAGACCCTTCATCGGGATGAAGTGTGCCTGTTTTGAAAACCTGTCCACCACTACAAGTATGGTATCCTTGCCTCTAGATTTAGGCAACTCAACGCTAAAGTCCATAGATATGTGTGTCCATGGACGTTCCGGGATGGGTAATGGTTGAAGGAGACCCACAGGTCTGTTGCGTGGAGTTTTGTTCCGTGCACAAGTAGAGCATGTAGCTACAAAAGCTTGTATGTCTCTCCGCATGTTGGGCCACCAGAACGTCAATGAACTCGGTAGTTCTCTTGGTGCCAGGATGACCAGCTGTCTTGGACGAATGCCCCCACTCCATGACTCTCCTCTGGTAAAGAAGGGGGGTGAACAAACGATCCTCCGGAACCTTGAGTCCTGCTGGGATGTTGTTCTGAGCCTTGGTAATATCAGACAATGCACTGAAAGTATTGGCTGCCACAATGCAAGTGGATGGGAGAATGGTCTCCTGCTGTTCCACCTTATTATCCTCTACCAGGAACTGTCAAGACAAGGCATCGGCTTTTAGGTTCTTAGGCCCTGGGATATAGGAGATAAGGAAGTTAAAGCGTGTAAAGAATAAGGACCATCTTGCCTGGCGACACCCGAGTCGCCGTGCTCCCTCAATGTATAGTAGGTTTTTATAGTCTGTTAATATCGTGACTGGCGTTTCCGTGCCCTCCAATAAGTGTCTCCACTCCTCTATGGCCAATTTGATTGCGAGGAGCTCACGGTTACCCACGTCATAATTCCTTTGGGCGGAGGAAAATCTTTTAGAAAAATATGCACAGGGGTGAAGTGGAGCTTGAGGATTCTTTCTCTGAGAGAGTATAGCACCTGCTCCTACATCGGAGGCATCAACCTCTAAAGAAAAAGGTAATGAAGCGTCTGGGTGTATCAAGATGGGTGCTGAGGCAAATGCCGTCTTTATCCTCTCGAAGGCCTGGAGGGCTTCGTTAGACCAATTCGTAGGGTCAGCTCCCTTCTGGATGAGCGCCGTGATGGGTGCTACTACCGATGAGAATCCTTGAATGAACCTCCGGTAATAGTTGGCGAAGCCGAGGAACCTTTGGATAGCCTTGAAGGAGAGAGGACAGGGCCATTCGAGTACAGCTTTGACCTTGGTAGGGTCCATAGCGAGACCGGTGTCAGATATGATGTAGCCGAGAAAGGAGGTGGATTTTGGTGGAAATGGCATTTCTCGAGCTTAGCAAACAAGTGATTCTCTCTTAAGCGCCGTAAGACTTGCTTGACGTGAACCGTATGTTCAGGTATGGATTTGGAAAAAAATAGTATATTGTCCAGGTATACTATCACATGACGGTCCAGAAGGTCTCAAAGATGTCATTGACAAAGTCTTGGTAGACAGCAGTGGCGTTACACAACCCAAACGGCATGACCCGGTACTCGTAGTGCCCGTCACGAGTATTGAATGCGGTCTTCCATTCGTCTCCTTGTCTGATTCTAACCAGATTATAGGTGCCTCTGAGATCCAGTTTGGTGAAGATCCTTGCTTCTTGGAGTTTGTCAAATAATTCTGCTATCAACGGAAGGGGGTAGCATTTTTTTTATGGTGAGTTTGTTGAGACCGCGATAGTCTATGCAGGGTCTGAGGGTTCCGTTCTTCTTCTTGACGAAGAAAAAGCCTGCCCCAGCAGGGGATGAGGATTTTTGAATGAACCCCCTCTGGAGATTCTCCTGGATATATTGTCTCATAGCCTGGGTCTCAGGTATAGATAATGGGTATGATCCTCCTCTCGGGGAATGGCGCCGGATAGAAGATCGATCGGGCAATCATACGCACGATGTGGCGGAAGTTCCTCTGCCTGGCGTTTATCGAACACGTCGCGAAAGTCTTCATATATCACCGGCAGCTGTATCCTTTCAGGATCCGTGACCTCCAGACCTGCCACTGCCTTAGGAGCAGACATGCAATCTTCCAAGCAAACTCCAACGTAGAGGCGTGGACTCTGTCCAGTCAACGACCGGATTGTGGATCCGGAGCCACGGAAGTCCCAGAATAATGTCCGTGAAGGGAGTGTGGATAACATCCATTGTTATGGTCTCAGAGTGGAGGTCACCGGTCGAGATCTTTAGGGGCGCAGTTTGGAGGGAAATGAACGCGGGCTGCAAGGGTCGTCCGTCGATGGCTTCAAGGCCTACCGGTCGATTTTTGGGTACCAAAGGTATCCTAATCTTGATCGCAAACTCTTGGTCAACGAAGTTTCCCCCTGACCCTGAATCCAGAAAGGCCCGTGTCTGAACTGTGAAGGTCTCACCGAATATGGAGATGAGTAGGTAAATCCTAGTAGAGGGTTGAGGAGGGGGAAAGGTTGCAGTGCCCAGCGTGATCCTCCTAATACTCACTGGGCTTTGGCGTTTCCCGGTTTAAGCGGACAGTTGATCACCAGGTGTCCGTTGTTGCCGCAGTAGAGGCACAGCCCCGCTCGTCTTCTCCGTTGCCTCTCGGTAGGCGAAAGACTAGTCCCTCCCAGCTGCATGGGTTCGTCTAGAATGGGAGTTATGGGAAGTACAGGACCTATGGTGGAAAAGGAGGGCGATTGTATACCCCAAGGGTGTTTGTTTCTCTCCATCTTTCTTTCTTGGAGACACTGATCCATGCGGATGCACAGGGTTATCAGATCTTCAAATCCAGCGGGGCGATCGAGAGATGCCAGTTCGTCCTTCAGACGTTCGGACAGGCCCTGCCAGAAGACTGCGGACAGGGCCTCATCGTTCCAGCCGGTCTCCGTAGCCACTGTCCAAAAATCCAGGGCATAGCGAGCCACAGTACGGTCTCCCTGGGAAATATTAAGCAGAGTAGATGCGGCGGTAACCTTACGCTCTGGGGTGTCAAACACACTTTTGAACTCGGCGATGAAGAGGGCGAGATCTGACGTCAGATTGGGGCGTTGCTCCCAGATGGGAGAGGCCCAGGCTAGAGCGGCGTCAGTCAACAAGGAGAGTATGTACGCGACCTTTGATCGTGAGGAAGGGAAGTGAGAGGGAAGCAGCTCAAACTGTATGGAGCATTGGTTCAGAAACCCCTGACAATGGGTGGGATCCCTTGCATACCGGTTGGGTGTTGGTAGTCGTGGCTCAGAGGTAGGCGTCGTGGGAACGGGAGCGGTTGCGAGTGGGACGGTGTTGGCTGTAGATAAGGTCAGGCGTCTAACTTGTTCGGTAAGGGTATCAACGTCTCGTTTAAGTTGGGAGACTAGTTGTTCCTTAAGTGTGAAGGATCCGGTAAGTTGCCGGAAGCATTCCTCATGTGTGTCTAAACGTCGGGCCACCTCAGCGGGGTCCATGTTTGTTGGGCTGAGCATATTGTCACGCTGCGCTCACCACAAACAGGACTGAAGACCGCGGGGCTGAGGTGGGGATGGAAAGACACCGACCCACAACCACGCAGTCCTGTCCGGAATGCGTAGTCCAAGTGGTGCAGCGTCGTAGGGTTGGAGAGGTCAGGGTAGTCAGGGTACTTGCCGTAATTCAGGGTTGGAGAGTGGAGGATGGTAGATTTCCGTAGCCAAGGTCCAGGGTAACAGAAGGTAGAATGGTCAAGGGGCGAAGCCAGGGTCAAAGCGCAGGAGAGTGTAGGAATCCAAAGAACAGCCAAGATCAGGACAGAAGAGAACAGAGAGGTAAGGCCAAGCAGGGATCAAGACACAACTAAACAGCAGCAGTGAGCACAATGCATTAACAGGAGTTTATGCTCAGCAAGGAATGACAGACAGGAGCAGGTATATAAGTAGGAAGGATCCAATTACCTTGCAGGGGTGTGATCCGGTCCTCCAATGGTGTCCGGAAGGCAATAATCTGAAACAGCCTGCAGGTCCGGCTTTCCTGGTGATTACCCTGGTTGCCGGGCAACCCGCGCGGCGCGGAGCGCTGACGTCACGCGGACGTCACGCGGACGTGCAGCCGAGTTTCCTCCCTGTGGGAGGTGCCGACGGCTCCCTTCAGAGCGTGCGCGCACCGGCTTGGCCGTGCGCGGGCGCGTGGGTCTGCCGTGTGACGCGTCAGCCGGGCGGTCTCCGGCAGGAGTTGCGGCGGATGTTACACATTGTAAATGAATGCAATCATAACTAGACGTTTCATTTCAGTTTATAAGTGTATCTTTAATTAACTAATGATAAATGGATAGGGGTCTCAAAGATGTGATCATTAATACGGAATCCTAGTAGAAACAAAGGGAATAATGTATCAATGTCTTCCGGGTGTAACGATGGAATACAAAATGTGAAATAGCGCCAGATTTATTAAAGAGAAAAATCCTGTTTTCAGAAGGGAAACCTTTTTGTTGAAAGTTTGATGCCCTTTTTTGGGGGCTGGGGGACTTTGGGGCTAAACTTATGACTGAGTACAAGTGTCAGAATAAGCTTGATAAGTGCAGTTTTGGCGGACGCACAAATGGATGGGGCGGGGGTGGGGGGGGAGGGGGATTGTCTTGATTTCCAAGGATTTGGCCTAATATTGATTTTTTTTTTAAATAGGAGACAAAGTATATAAAACATTTTTTACAAAATGTGCTAGAATGGAATGGGAAAAAAGCACCAAATGTATCAAGGAAAACATTTCTATTGAAACCAGTTAGTTTTTCTTCATTGATAAATCTGGTGCTATAAGTATGACCCAGTTTGGCAACCGGAAGACGTTGATAAATACCACTCGTTGTTACATAGAAGGTTCCACCTTGCTCCAACTGTGTCAAAGTAAATGTATTATCTGCTGCAAGCCCTGCCGACAATCCCAGCTGGGAGCGAAACGCGTAGGAGGAATATGTAACCTCAGTAAAGACATGTTTTTGTTCAATTCACGAGTGCCCCACCGCCTTTCTACTTTTGCATCTGAATGGGACACCCCGCGCCACCTTAATCCTTCAGTGCCGCGACCGTGCAGGACAGCGGCCTCAAAGACTGACAGTAAGGCCAGGTCCATAGTAGGCGCGCACGTGCTCGCGACCGAGCGCATGTTGTCACGCGCACCTGTACTTGAAGCGATCCGTGGCTTGCAGGGTTGCGCGATGGGTGGGGGGGCGTGCCTGTGACGTCACTTTAGCGGTTCGCCTTCATTGGCTGAACCGCGCACGTGACCCGGCCATCGCGCGGCAAATTTAAACAAATTTGTGTCGCCACTCATCGGCCGCCTCGGCGCTCTTGTGCATGCGCGCGGTATATGGACATGAACATTGCCTTCCTGCCTTTTGTTTTCATCGCTCGCACCGTGGCTCTTACTATGGCCGCAGCCTGAGATTTGTAAAATTTGTACATTTCTCCCGGGAGCTTTTCATCACCAGACACATGGCCCATTTCCTCCACTTCCCCATAAAATAAGGGAGATGACAGGGCTCTGGTACTTGTGTAACGTATAGGTACTATGCCTGTCTGCACCATACTGGTGCGCCAACGAGTATTCTAAAACTTGCCTGAAACTTGCCTTGGAAAATCTGGGGCTATCACCAACAAGATCCAGGTACATGCTGCAACATTTCAGTGACATTTCTGCAGAGACTAATGGCCCATCGGATTAACACAGCAGGTGTTAATCCGATGGGCCATTAGTCTGTCTGCAGAAATGTCACTGAAATGTTGCAGCAAGTACCCAGCATGTACTCAGCATGTACCTGGGTCTTGTTGGTGATTGCCCCAGTTTTGTTTTAGAATACTCGTCGGCACTACAGTAAGTGCAGTAAAGGTGAACTTTTGAACACATCATGCACACTCATCGGGATATTCCAAAAAGGCTCATGGGAAAACATTCTTGACCACTTCAATGTTCCTGCTTTGACTGTTCAGGAGGATACTTAAAGCTGCAGTTCAGGCTCCCGTTTTTTTTTTGTTTTTTTTAACTTCAATAGTTTCATGTGGGCAATCTCTACTTACCTAAAAAACTGCATAGCTGCCCTGTCAATTCGTTCTCCGTCTATTGATCGGCAAAGTTTGGCGACATCTTTAAATATGGGGAATGTAAATCGTTGCTATAGGAACAAGCATGCTTGTTAAAATAGAATACAAGAAAATTGGTCTTTCAAAGTTGTTTTTTTAAAAACAGAAAATGCTAAAAGTATTTTTTCTTACTACAGAACTGATTTATTAAAAAAAACAAACACACATGCAGGATATTGACTGAACTGCAGCTTTAAACATCTAATAGAATTTAACATTTACCTCCATGGTGACATCTAGTGGTCATTGTTGGTCTTAACCTGTGCAATTTTATATGTGAGCACATTCCCTTGTCTCAGACAATTCTGCTTTCCCCCATTATCTCTTAGCATACAGTGCTTCCATTGCAGCCAGGGATTCTGGGAAATTACATGCAAATGAGCACTCAGTGTCACCTTTTTCTTCATGTCTATTTTAACACGGACCCCTGTAAGATTACGCCTGCCGCATTACACTGCTTTTCAGCACCGCCTGGGTTAAAGTGTAGAGCCAGTAAACCTACTCACAGACAGCTTTTTCGGCCCTTTGGGTCTATTCAGTGTGAGGCTGGTTATACTGGCTTTGCAATAAAGCTGGGTCAGGGTTGCAGACCTGTCGGAGACGCGGGAATGTGCTCACAAGGGATATTTTTATTTGCTGCGAGCCATACGGTGCTTATTTCATGTGCAATTGTATACGCCAACTTTTATTTTTCAACCAAGAAAATATACCGCACAGGGGCCATGAAATACTTTTGCTTCAGTCTTGTACCAGATTTAAAAACGTCATTCAGGTTTTTTTTTTAATGAAAATAATGATATAAACAACAAAAAGGTGGATTTTTTTGGGGGGTGGGGGAACAATACAAACATTAATAAATCTGTTATATCGTGAAATAATCAAGGTTATTGTATAGACATTTCCTTTGTAAAGTTCTGGTTTTAACTAAAAAAAAAAAACCATGAGATGTATGAAATGTTGAAAGAAATTAAAAAACATTTCTTTGTAATATTTTGCACCATAATTGCACGAGTCCATAATAGGGTTGCCGGGTGTCCAGTATTGAACGAGCTGTCTTGTATTTGGACACTCTGTGGAATAACAAAATGAGAGGTAATACTGGACATGTATGTGTCCGGTATTACCTCTGTGGACATAGTGACCTGACCGGCTTGGGGGGGCCGCAGGATTTCTCCAAGCAGGGAGAGAGCAGGGCTATAACTAGGGGGCTGGGCAGCTTCCTCCATCCTGACTAGATGCATTACCCAGCATCAGCCAATCAGGAGGAGGTGTCAAGAGCCTTGGGGTGGAGCCAAGGAGAGGAGGAAACCGCATGGAGTGGAAAGAGGTGTGTATGTGGCACCTTTCACCATTGTGTCCAGTATTTTTGGAGAAGCTACCTGGCAACCATAGTTCATATGACCGTTAAAGAGACCAGGGTGCCTATCCTTCCCAAATGTAAGAGAAATAGCCAAAGCTAAGAACAGAGGCCCCTGATATTACCCAGAATAAAAACTAATTAAGCCTAGCTATACAAAATAAGTAAGTTTTCTGGGAATTTAGGCCATATTTACTACATTTTTACATTCACTTGAATGGCCTGTAAGGAGTCTCCAGGGCCAGAAACTGTCTTGTGCAATAGCACTGCTTAGCAAATGTGGTCCCATATGGGTCTCTCGGACTTACCTATTAGCTGAAAGGCATTAAAAAGCAGCCCTTTTTTTTCTTGCCCAGGGAATGTCTACTCTTAATTAAAAGAGGATATCGTTTTACATGTGCTACAAAGAGAGAAAAGCAGAGATTTTTATTCAAATGTGTCATTTTATTCCATAAACATATAAAAACACAATAAGATCATTGAGCCTGACGAAGCCGAATCGGCGAAACGCGTTGCTCAGTTTTTCGATCCAGGGAGGCCACCGTAGCAGTCATTCCGGATCGCGAATCAGCTGCGCCCCGCAGCGGTATACAGGACGTGGGAGCAGGGACACTGCAGCGTCGCAACGGGCATGAACTACTCGGTCGCAGCCTAGGACTTTTATGAAGTTGAGTACGGATAATTTATTTTATTATTAAAGGTTTGCATTTTTTAATCTGTCATCTCTCTCTGGCCTCGCAATTGACTGTTGGGGGTGTACTCCGAGACGAAGGTGTCCTAACACCTACCCACATTGGGGTTTCCAAGTGGATCCAATAGAGGAAGACTGGATTGCTAAGGGGAACAGAAGGAAAGTCAACCCTGATGTGTGTTACAATTGCACAGGGCCGTGTACGTGGCTGAATATATATTTATATATCCCTTCTCCATCCACCTTCTCCCCATTGGAACCTACAGCAAGCGCATTGATTGTGGTGTACAGCCCCTGTGCTCTTCTGTATGTGGTATGTGGGCAGGTTACAACCAGCAGCCTTCCCACCACTTTGTTTATTTTATTACTTATTTTATTACTTCTTTATATCAATAATTTATATGATTATTATTTAATATTTGATCAGAACTCCCCACTCCCCCATTTTCTCATTGTACTTATATAGAAACACCAGCCTTGTAAATAAGAAACAGGAGTCATATTCCATACTCCCCTGTATCTTTACGTTTTAACCACTGGATCTACTAAATAATTGCAAACACTCCTAGTTGATCACTCTTTTTTTTCTTTCTTTACCCCTTAATAGTTTGGAAATATATAATAAATAGAAAAACAGACACCATCCTTTCAGTGCTAAATCTAATCTGCGTTCTGCCCCAGAGCAAATCTTATTGACAATTTTTCACTGATAAACTCAGCAGAAACTACTTAAAGCTGCAGTTCAGTCAATATCCTGCATGTGTTTTTTTTAATAAATCAGTTCTGTAGTAAGAAAAAATACTTTTAGCATTTTCTGTTTTAAAAAAAACAACTTTGAAAGACCAATTTTCTTGTATTCTATTTTAACAGCCATTTGCTAAGGCACTGCCCCTTCATGTCCTGTCACAAGCCCTGGCACACCCCTTTGTCAGCCCTGCCCTCCCTCTAGCACATGTCAGTGCAGGATTGCTCATGAATATTCATGAGCTTCCACTGACTGACAGAAGCAAATAAAAACATACTGTATGCTAGCTCTAATTATGTCACCAAATTTCGCCGATCAATACATGGAGAACGAATTGACCTGCAGCTATGCAGTTCTTTAGGTAATTAGAGATTGCACACATGAAACTATTGAAGTAAAAAAATTAATTAAAAAAAAAAAAAAAAAGACTGAACTGCAGCTTTAATGTAAAACATTTTGATTTGAAATAATCCTAGGGAAATAAAATGCTTGCACAATGGGTGCCACCCGTTTTTCGAAACCCTGGTCAGTAAAAATACACGAGTGGGACAAGCCTGCAGCTCAATGGATAGAACTGTTCTGTACAGTGTAGTTCTTGTTATGCAGAATACACAGATTGTGCGTCCACCTCCTGCACTTCTTAACAAGGACTCCTTGAATTCATGCTGCGGTCTCATAGGCAAGGGAGAAAGATGCATTTTTAATTGAAATGTCAATGCGTGTAGCAAGTCCAGCTAATTATGTCTCGGTGAAGGGAAGCTTTGTCCGGCATGTTTGGTATCGCTTTTCAAAGGATTGTGTTACCATGATGATTTTTAGGAAGCTAGGTGATACGGAGACATTGTCTGGAAATGCAACCTTTCTAGACTTGCACTAAGCAATTAGAAACAGAGATTACATCAGGCTGCCACAGTCAACATAGAATCCATGCAATCCATAAAATTAGTCAAAGCATCAGTTATACACAAAGCGTCCTGTCACAGTTAAAATACCGTACAATAGATCCTCACTTGTATATTGAGATATATCAGGGGGCACAACCTACAGTTTTAAAATGAGCTGCGTTTATTCGTGAGATCTCCATGCACCAAAATTCAGCATTCCTCAAGAATAAAACGTATTTTCCTGACCTTGAGAAAGGTAATTATCATATGGGCTGAAACACTGATATATGGAACCACCATTATTCCAATTGATATTATTTCTAAAAGTCTCCCAGCTCCAAAATTGGCAATAACGCCAACGTGATGGTTTTCTGTCCTAAATCTGGTAGTGTTTTTTGGACTAGATTTGCACTAATTGTGCATCTGGGAGTTTTTGATACTGTAAATAGCCCCCGGTGTATGCAGCAGGTCTGTGGGATGCTGGTGTCAGTGCTGGAAGGGGTTTAGCACAAGTACATTCAGCAGCACATACATCAATGATATTTTTGTTTGCTTTGATGTGCAAAGGAACATTCCTTTTGTTAACCTGTCATTTACATAACCCTCGTGGCAGGGTGTGCACAGGCAGGACCGGTGCAAGGGTATTCGGTGCTCTAGGCAAACCTTCAGCCTTGTGCCCTTCCCCCCTCACCCCTTCCCCACTGATTTGTATTTTTAGAAAATACACCCTCCCTCCTCGTCTTCTCACCCCACTTTCTCCTCATCCTCTCACCTCCTATTCCTCTCGCCTGCTCCTCCTCCTCTCACACCCCTTCTCCTCCTCTTCTTCCTTTCACCCCTCCCTCTTCCTCTCACCACCCCCCCCTCCTCCTCTCACCATACTCTCCTTCTCCTCCTCTCACCACCCCCTCCTCCTCATCCCCCCTCCCTCCTCCCCTCACCCTCTTCTTTTCCCCTCACCCTCTCCTTCTCCCCTCACCCCCTTCTCTCACCCTCCTCCCCTCACCCACTCGTCCCCTCACTCCCCCTCCTCCTCTCACATCCCTCCTCCTCTCACCCACCTCCTCCTCTCGCTCCTTCTCTCTCAGCCTTCCTCTTCCTCCTCCTGTCACCCACCGTACTCCTCTCACCACCACCCTCTATCACCCCCTCCTCCTATCACACCCACCCCCTCCTCCTCATGTTATCCCAACTCCTCTTCCTCTCACCCCCTCGTCCTCCCCTCCTACTCCTCCTCTCACCCCCTCCTCTTCCTCTCACCACCCTCTTCTTCTCCTCTCACTACCAACCCTCCTCCTCTCACCCCCCTCCTCCTATCACTCCCACCCCTCCTCCTCCTGTAACGGATGCTCACCACAAATGGTATGGAACCCCAAGGCCGAGGTGGGGATATTTAAACACCGACCTGAAGCCGCATCCGGATCCAGGACTTGTAGTCATGTGGTAGCCAGGTCAGGATTGAAGAATGAAGGATAGTCTAAGGTAAGCCGAGGTCAAGGATTGGAGAGAGCAGGGTAGTCGAAGGTACAGTAACTAGAGGTCGCAGATTGGAGAGAGCTCAGTAGTCGAAGGTAAGCAAGGCAGGGCAAAGCGAGGCAGTAGTGCTTGTGACCAGCACACATCACAAAGGTCTATGCTCAGTCAACCTACTGGTGGAAGGGCTGAGCCTAAATAGCAGGGTAAGCCAATCAAGTGCAGGGCTGCACAGCAGGCAGGAATCAGGCAGCGGACAATCAGACGATTGGAGCTTGATGGGGGCGGAGCTTGCGCATGATCCTCACAGTACCCCTTTCCCCCTGAGGAGCGACCTCCTGGCGCTCGAAGGATGGTTTTGCAGGGTATTTGCGATGGAAGGCCCGGACCAGGCAGGGAGCATGTAGTTGATTCCGGGGAATCCAGCACCATTCCTCAGGGCCGAAACCCTTCCAATGCACGAGGTACTGGATTCCTCCTCTGGACCTTCTGGAGTCAAGGATCGACTGAACCTCGAACTCCTCCTGTCCATCCACTAGGAGAGGCTGAGGTGGGGCCATGGGAGTGATGCCAGACGGGTCCCGTACGAAAGGCTTCAGTAAAGACATGAGACACACCACTGGAATTTTTATGATGGGTGGTAGGCGCAGGCGGAAAGCCACCGGATTTATCCTTTTAATGATCGGGAACGTACCGATAAATCTAGGCGACAGTTTCGTGGAGGGCGCCCTCAACTTGATGTTCCTCGTTGAGAGGCACACCATGTCTCCCAAGTTTATACTGCAGGGAAAAATGAATATGCCGGTGGTTTTTCTGGGAAGCAATGGCTTTCCCCAGGCTCACCTGGATCTTGGCCCACAGTTTCTGCAACTTTCCGATCCGGTCATCTACGGCTGGGACCCCTGACATGACTCCGGAGGCACAGAGCGCCGACGGATGAAAGCCGAAATTGGCAAAGAATGGGGACTCCTGGGATGACTCATTCTGTAAATTGTTGTGAGCGAATGCTGCCCATGGTAGCAGATCGGTCCAGTCATCCTGGGTGTTGGAGATGAAGCAGCGGATGAACTGCTCCAAGGACTGATTATTCATTTCCGTCTGTCCTTTGGAATGTGGATTGTATGCATAGGAGTAGTGCAGATCTATCCTGTGTCGTAGACAGAAGGCCCGCCAAAACTTAGAGACGAATTGGGCGCTCCAATCTGACACGGTGATCTGTGGTGCTCTGTGGAGGCGGAAGATCTCCTGGATATAGACCTCAGACAGGGTGCTGGCATTCGGGAGGGCTTTTAGGGAACCAAATGGGTCTGCTTCGTGATTCACCACCACCAGAATTGTGGTCATGCCCCTGGATGGGGGTAGCTCCACGATGAAATCCATGGAAATGTGGGTTCATGGATGGTCCTCCTCCTCACCTCCCTCCTCCTCTCACCCCTCCCTCCTCTTGTCACCCCTCTCCTCCTGCTCTCACCACCGCCCATCCCAACTCCTCCTCCTGCTCTCACCCCCTCCTCCTGCTCTCACGCCCATTCCTCGCACCCTCTCCCCCTTCCTCTCACCCCCCTTCTCCTCCTCTCCCCCCTCCCCCTGTCCCCTGTCCTCTCACCCCGTCCCCTGTCCTCTTCCCCTTACACCTCCGCCTCTCCACCTTACACTCCCACTTCTCTCTCTCACTCCCTTACATCCCCACATCTCTCTCCATTCTTTACACCCCACCTCTCCCCCGTACACCTCCACCTCTCTCCCCCTTACTCATAACCCCCCTCCCCATACTTAATAATGCCCCAATACACACTATAACCCCCCAATACACCCAATAGCCCCCCGCAATAAACAATAACCCCCCCTCCCCAATAGACCCAATAACCCTTCCAATACACATAACCCCGCCAATACACCCCCCCCCCCCACTTCTCTCTCTCCCTTACAGCCCCACCTCTTTCTCCCCCAATACACGCAATAACCCACCCAATACAGCCAATAACTCCTTCCCTCCCCCCGCCAATACACCTGATAACCCCCCTCCCCAATACACACCCCTTACCTCTGGGGGGGAGGTCTTGTAAGGTTTCCAGCCCAGGCTTAGGCTGGAGCCCGCCCTTACCTGGCTGCTATGGACATTTTGATTGCTGGCAGCCTGCTATATTGGCTGCACCTGTTCAAGGGCTTAAATAGCAGCCAGTGACATCCAGCCCCTGCCTGAGCATTGTATATGTTTCCCTGTGTTCCTGGCCATCCTGGGCTCTAGTTCCATGGCCTTCATGTGGCTTGCCAGTCCCTGTGGCTTGCCTATCTCTGTGGCTTCCCTGTTCCAGAGGCCAGCCCGTTGTTGTGGCTTCCCTGTTCCAGAGGCCAGCCCGTTGTTGTGGCTTCCCTGTTCCAGAGGCCAGCCTGTTGCTGTGGCTTCCCTGTTCCAGAGGCCAGCCTGTTGTTGTGGCTTGCCAGTCCCTGTGGCTTGCCTATCCCTGTGGCTTCCCTGTTCCAGAGGCCAGCCGTTGTTGTGGCTTGCCTATCCCTGTGGCTTCCCTGTTCCAGAGGCCAGCCTGTTGTTGTGGCTTGCCTATCCCTGTGGCTTCCCTGTTCCAGAGGCCAGCCATTGTTGTGGCTTGCCTATCCCTGTGGCTTCCCTGTTCCAGAGGCCAGCCTGTTGTTGTGGCTTGCCTATCCCTGTGGCCTCCCTGTTCCAGAGGCCAGCCTGTTGTTGAGGCTTGCCTATCCCTGTGGCTTCCTTGTTCATTTAGAATTCCTGTTGCTGACCCCGGACCGTGACCCCGACCTCGCTGCCTTCAGCCTGCCCTGAACTTTTGCCTGTCGCCTGGATTATGCACCACTGCTGCCTGCCCTGACCGCCTGCCTGCTTACCGACCATGGATACTCTAACAGGACTCTGTCCCTGGGCTCTGGTCAGTTAATTGGCATCCCTACCTCAGCCCTGCGGGTCCGCTTCCTGATTGAAGACTAGCACTGTCGAAGGCCTCAGGCGCTGCGCTATTCCTGTGGGCGAATGCAGAAGTTGGCCCCGACTACATAGCATTGAACTTTTCCACAAGTCTTCCCCAAAGGTTTAATCTGGGCATTTCTAGATTTAAACTAGATCATGTCCTGGCATCACTTTTTTTCCCCTTTCCTTTTTGCAAGCCATGGAGATACATATTATGAAGGTGACCATCTTTAATGTGACCGATATTTGTATTGTTTCTCAGCATGGCTTTAGTGCTACAATTCAGCTACTACAATAAATGGAACCAAGTATTTTTTTTATCACATTTTTTTTTGGGAACCATTTTTAAGAGTGAAAATATCTCCAAACCCTTCAGTGCCAAACGGCCCTGCAATGCATTAATTGGACTCTGTAATGGGTTACATAGGGGGTTCTCAACTCCAGTCCTCAAGACTCCCCAGCAGGTCAGGTTAGAAGGATATCCCTGCTTCTTCAGCACAGGTGGCTCAATCAGTCTCTGCTTCAGCACAGGTGGCTTATTTGACTGAGCCACTGATTGAGCCACCTGTGCTGAAGCAGGTGTATCCTGAAAAGCTGACCTGTTGGGGGTTTCTTGAAAACTAGAGTTGAAAACTCCTAGGTTACATTGTTGTGGTTTCCCATCTAAACTATTTTTAATGATCTTATTACCGCAGTTATTCCTGGATTCCTCCAAGATCTAGTCATTATACTAAAAATGACTACATTGGAAATGTTACATAAGGGGCCCCAAATTTCATTTCTGAGCTCGAGGGGGATTATCTGTTAGGTTGGAATTTTTGAGTAAATCATATTTTGCAGTAAGAATGACAACACTGGGTAGCTTCTGCCTTCAGGAATCTGTCCACATTGGCAGCTTCAATTCAGTCTTCTGTTATAAAACCAGCCTCTACATGCTGCACGAACGCTAATTAAGAGGGGAAGGAATGTGTGCGGGGGGACTGTCAACAGGGTTAT
Source organism: Ascaphus truei (assembly GCF_040206685.1). Lineage (NCBI taxonomy): Eukaryota > Metazoa > Chordata > Amphibia > Anura > Ascaphidae > Ascaphus > Ascaphus truei. Next base: position 294,188,887 of record NC_134487.1, read on the forward strand.
AGAACTGGAAGAATATGAAGCAGGAATTGATTGTAATGGGGAGAAGGATCCGTGAGGCTCCCACTGCACCCTCGCCACGCTCATAATCCACAAGATTGCAAATCAGCCACTGTGTGGGGTTACTGCTCACTGCTGAATATTGGCTGGTTAAAACATGCACAAGGCATGAATGTCACATTCTTATTCGAGAGACTTGCAAGCTTGCAGATATTATCTTATCTGGAGAAAAAAAATGGCTTTACAAAAAAATGTCTGTTCTTCTTTTTCGACAAAAACACCCACAATCTGAGAACTGGGCGCAGGGGGTGCAGTGCTTTTGGGCGCAGGGGGTGGCCAACTCCAGACCTCAAAGGCCACCAGCATGTAAGGTTTTTCAGGATGTTCCTACTTCAGTGGCTCAGTCAGTGACTCAGTCATTCAGACTCATTGTGCTAAATAGATATATGAACAGCTTCAACTGACTCACATTGTTTTGAGGAGGGCGACTTCTAATTTAGTAGTGCCTCCAGTTGTATGTATGTCCCCTCAAACCTCCCTCCCAAAACATTAGGGAGAGATGCCTGTGCTAAAAAAAGAAAAAAGGAGATATGCTAATGGATATGCAAAGAACATTTAAATGAATCACATCCCGCAACTCCAAAAATATTCCATAAGGCCAATACTGACAAGTTTAAGGACCCTTGTAATGAAGGGGGTACCAGTGTCAGGCCCAGAACCCACATCCTCTGCTATTCTGGGCGGTAGCATTCAACTAAAACCACCATATAAAAGCCCTATTTCAGGTTCTGGATTGAGTTAGCACAACTTTCGGGTCATTCCGCAGCAAAAGCAGGTACAATCCGGGTGTTCTGCCTGTTAAAACGTGCGGGTTGTCACTTTTTATAGACGCAGTTTAAACGATGTGATTTGTAATACAGAATATGGATTTTTGGCTAGTTTTAATCTGCAATTTATGACCATGTCACACGGTGCGGTTTTACAAGTACAAACTCGCAGCAACTAGAATACCCTCCATTATGTATGGGAGAAGTAGTGTTGGGTTAGTAGAGTGCACCCTTTGTGTTGAACACCCTTATGTCACTGTCTCATCTGGACAGGAAGATTCTCCATTAAGGGATGATGTATTGTCATAACCAAGAGGATGACCCCGGCTAGAAGGGATAATAGGAGCCCTGAGTTTCCTAACTGGAGACTGGCACCTCCACTATTATAATGACTACTACAGCAACTAAGTAGCTTTCCCTGACCAGTGTACTGTAAAGGGATACGTTACCGCAGTGGTTTCCAAACTTTTTTTGGTTAAGGAATCCTATGTGAAATTCTGAGGAACCCCAACCCTCTCTACTGGCGCATCTGAGATCAGATGCACTGTAAGGAACCCCAACCCTCTCTAATGGTGCATCTGAGATCAGATGCATTGTAAGGAACTCCAACCCTCTCTAAGCGCATCTGAGATCAGATGCATTGTAAGGAACCCCAACCCTCTCTAATTGCGCGTCTGAGATCAGATGCATTGTAAGGAACCCCAACCCTCTCTAATAGCGCGTCTGAGATCAGATGCATTGTAATGCTTTCCCCCAGTGCTCGTGCTCCCCCTTACCTGTGTGCCAGCATCAAATGACGTCGTGGGGTCATGTGACGTCACGTCACATGATCCCGCGGCATCATTTGATGCCACGTTGCCATGGTGATACATCGCCCGAAGCGGGCTGGATCACGGTAAGTGAGTTACAGAGGCCTCGCGCGGTCCCCCATGCATTTCATTTAAATGACTTGGGAAAGAGCGTGGGGTCTCTGCAACTGCTGCGCTCCACAAAAAAAAAATATTGCATACCCGGGGAACCCATGGTTGATGGTAACCCCTGGTTACAGGCTCTTTGAGCAATTTCTGGTTCACTCGGTCTGGGTTTAGGCAGCCATATTAGCGAGTAAATAATGACACATGAAGTTCACACCTATGTCCAGTGCTTTCTCTCTCTCTGATGGCCATTCTCCTACATGGTTTCAGAAGACTGAACAGAACTCTCTGCCTGTAACTGAGATGTGATTTCTGATGTCAGATATATAACTTGCAGCAGCATAGTGAGAGAGCAGACCCCTCATCTACGTGTGTAAAAGCAATATCCTTTACAGGGATGCTTTAAAGGCTTCCTGAGCAGGTCAACCATGGCCATGATCACAAGAGAAGAGATCTATGTGATTCCCAAACTTTCAAAAGCACTGCTGAGACTGTATGAGGTTTAATACGTCTACCACTGGCGAAGAGTGAATGCAGTACATGCATGTCCAGAAATGTTTAACCAACGCTAACTGAGAGTAATTGAAGTTTAGGGGAAATTGAGAGTCATACCAAATAGAGTTTATACCAGAAGCCGTTTCATATGCTTTGGTCACATCTTGGCTTGTCCCACTTCTGCTGAGAGACAAGGTTAAAGAACAGCCAGACAGAATGAAAGCCATGGCGGTGATTTCCAGAGCGACTCAGCTGACAAAATGGCGTGCAGAAATAGTAGTAGTGCCAAAACATTTGTGTTGCATTTACGCACCTGAACAGTTGGGCACACAGAGAACATCACATCTTACCAACAGTTGACCAAACTCTGCCATTGCTACACAATGCTAAAATCTTTATCAAATGCTAGAAGAATTTGAAGGTGTGATACGGCATGAAATCCTTGTATATGGCTCTAACAAACAGGAACATGACAGCAGATGGCATAAAGTCCTGAAATGTTGAGCAGGTTGGACTTGCCCTGAATGACAAGTGAGAGTTTGCCAAGTATCAGTTTCTGTTCCTAGGACACATCATTTCATCACATGGAATACAACCAGACCCATGAAAACTATACTGGAAAGGCCAAAATCCAGTTCTGTGTCAGATGTTCAGAGAGGGATAGAAATGGCAAATGACTTGGGGAGGTTTTGGCATCCTCAAGAACTCACCTGATCAAGAGCCCTTGCACAGTATCCACCAGCAGTAGAAGCCAGCGTTGCAGTTGACGTATCACTGTATGCTATCACCGATGCTAACACAGAAACAGCCAGATGACACTTTCCGACCTATTTCCACAGGACTGTTTCACCTCAATGTATGGTTATGTTAATTGTACTTACTGAGAAGGTGAGGTGTACCCTAAAGGGTTAATTTACAGGATTTCTGAACACTTCAACATTTACTAGGGGCTCAGGTAGCCATACTAGAGTAAACGAAGCTGCATAAGTTCAGACCTGTGTACAGTGCTCTCTCTTCCCTCTCTCCTCTCTCTCGTGGTCTTTCTCCTACAACCAACATTAAGGGTGTTGGCTCAATTTAAAGGAGTGCTCACCACAAACAAGGTGTGACCCCGAGGCCGAGGTGGGGATAGATATATAATGCCACCCACAGCAGCGTGGACACGTCTGGAGTGGTCAAGGTAGCCAGGTCGGATTTGGAGAAGTGAGGATAGTCAAAGATACTTGCCGAGTTCGGAGTTGGAGAAATGCGGATCGTTGCAGGTACTTTAGCCGTGGTCAGGATTGGAGAGATGCAGATCGTCGTGGTACTATGCCGAGGTCGGGGTTGGAGAGATATGGATCGTCGTTGGTAGCCGGGGTCAGGAGTATAGAAGAGCGAAGTCCAGAGAGATAGCCGAGGTCAAGAACAGAGAGCTACAGTAGGAACCATGGAGCAAGACAAGACTGGAGGCAAGGGTAGAAGTGAACACTCGCAACATACAAAGGTTTATGTTCAGCCGATGTGCCAGAGGTTAGTCTGAGAATATAAGGAAGACAGGAGCCAATGAGAAGACAGAAGAGTGGAGGCGCGTCAGCAGCGGCGGCTGCGAATGGGAGATCCGATGCAGGAGACAGGTGTGGGAAGGATCCCTGACGATGACTGATGATGCGGTACTTGCGCGCGCTGCGTGTGCATGCCGTGCACCAGTGACGTCAGCGCGTGGGCGCAACCTGGAGGCAGGACCAGAAGACTCATTATTTACCTCAGCGTGGGATGCGCGTGCGCCCGTATTACAGCGGCTGGTAGTGACTGGCGCACATGTCCTGCTGCAGGAGGCGGGGGAAGCGGAGCAGTCGGTCGCGGGTTGGGGTGAGCCGAGGAGGGCATGGTTCACGGATCCTTACACCCAATCAGGAAGGACCATGTTCAAACTGTTCTCATGTTTGCCTTTTTCATTCACAATAGCCCCTTTTTTAGGCCTTCCATACTAGTTCTTACCTACAGTGGCATTAGAAAGAAAGCATATGTCCTTCTATAAGGAAGCAATAAATTAGTGGGGTAGGGGGCTCACAGAGAGAACCCAGTGATCAAATGGGGGGGAAATTATTTGTCAAATCTTTTATGAAGCATTGCGATCTTCCATGGCAGGGAAGGGGTGACACCCCGTCTGAGATGGTTACCTTTGCCTGCCAACTTGTGTCAAAAGCATCAAACACTCATTCAATTTGATGCAGACACTGAAGGAGTGGATGCTGGACAAATGTTGCCTTGGACGATTTGGAAGCAATCCATTTTCATGTGACAGTGCCCCAATCGGCACTATCGGTGTTCAATTGAATAACCCCCATAGATTTTCTTTCTGCATGGCGTGTTTTGCTTGTAGCATTGAGCCACCGTGCGTCTTGCTGGGTAACAACCTGGTATTTGTTTGGCATCACTACCACATTTATCGCTATCAGACTTTAATCCCTGTCAGGGCTTCACCTTTACAATGGGGAGGTCACCGCTCAGGTTGATTGGGAGAGGAAATCGTGCTGACGGCTGCTGACAGAAAGCTGATAGTGCTGTTGTTGGCAGCCGCAAATTCCCTGTTTCGAAATGAAGACTAATCTTCAAACCTGGAATCAACACTGTCAAGAGATTCTGGCCTCATTCACAAATATTTTCCCATGCTCAAGCTGCCTGACCCTTTGGGTATTCAATACATCTATGTTATTGTGTGCTACTGTTTATTCAGCGGTGAGAACAACATGGAATCAGTTCTTAGCATGACATGGTGACTACTTAGCATCCCTCTCCATTCCTTTGGATGGGATTTGCTTTTCATGTGTTCACATTAAAGCAATGTTCCCCAAGTTTACTAGATGCATGTTATGTCGCTTACCTGAATATCAAGAATCTCTTCTTCTTTAACTGGGGACACGCGGCTCAGGAGGAATTCACTGGGGTTCTTCTGGGGCAGGAAGAAGGCACAGCTGCAGGAGCCAGTCAGAGAGAGGGACATTGTGCATCATAGTGACACTCCCCTCAATGATTGGCTCATCAACAATGATGCTGACAGATGCCATTTTATTTTTCCATGCAATTGTAAAATTGGCAGTAAATGGTTCTTAAACCAAGAAACCAATAGTTCCCTTCCTTTCCAGTGGACCACCCCTTACTTAAGGAACAGGGGGGGGAGGGGGCAAAGCAAAGATCTCCTAAATAGGAGACATTTCTGCTTTAACTCTGTTAAGTGCCAAAGGGCAATAAATGGCAGCAGGGTTTTTTTCAGAGTGGTTGACGGGCTAAATGATGCTTTATTATTTCTAATATAATTATTACTGTTATCAATAATAATAATAATACCATAGGGATAATATAGTGGCAACCATATATAAAGATTTTGACTGCACAATAATAGAATGGCCTATATATAAAACAGATGGTTTCCAAATTTGAGTCTGGCCTCTCAATTATTCAATCTCCTTCGTGCCTGCAGTTACAGTAAGTGTAGCTATTTTGCTGTTTTACCTAGACAAGCACAACGCCAGCTTAGATCTTCCAGGCTTAGAGTACAAATTCCCCCTTGTCTAAAATATTCAGGAACTGGGGTTAGTTTGATGGTAAGAAATTCTCCTGAGATAAGTATCATTAGCGGGTTTGAAGAACTAACATGGTCTCTTAGACACCACAGTCTCCTAACACATGCTGTTCTATCCCCAGATATTGAATGTGTTTTTGTAAAAGCATGTATTCATTGGTTTAGAATCCATTTGGAATGGCCTTTTGTATAAACTAAGATAGGCAGTATCTGGCAGCTGCAGCCTCCTCGCCCCTCCTGTTTCGGAGAGATGTTGGACCCACTGTCTTTATGACAACGGATGCAGCTCTGAAAGCTTAATGGCTAGAAGGTACACCATGGCAAGGTGCCAGCATTTCCGCGTATTACTAGAAGAATAATGCTCAGAAATCAGTTAATCAGCTTTCAGAGCTGATGGTATTATCAATGGTTTAGAATATTATTAAGTAATAGACCCTGAAGAATAGCGCTTTATTAGCCAATAATGCCATGGCTGGCCTCAGGCCTTTAACCCGTCCAAGGCATTATTAGCTAGTAATGCCCTATTCTTTAGGGATTACTACTATTATAGGCTACATAATAGTAATAATACCACCCCTCTCCAGTGCAGAAATCAGGTCTCCGCCCCCCGGTCATAGTGTACAGTAGCTCCCTAGCCAGCATAGCGTCCAGTACATTCGAGTGCCGCATGGCATCATGTCCACCAGGCATCACGTCCAGTACCACCCAAATAGCATTTGGTACCCCTACTCTCCCCCACGGATAGTGTCCAGTCCCCCACTTAAGATTCTGATACCCCCCCTTATATCATCTTGTGTCCCCCTCTGCATAGCATCTTGTACCAACTGTTACTCACGTTGCATCTGGCATCCTCTACCCCCGCCCCCCATATAGTATCCAGTACTCCCGCCCCAGCAAAAGCCGCACCAGAAAGAGGCGGTGTATGTGGCAAGGTGTCAACATTTTTCGCCCAGTACTCAGAGAATAATGCCCAGAAATCGGCTTTCAGAACTGATGGTATTATCAGTGGTTTAGCCTATAATGTACATTATACAAATGATCAGGATGCATCTCACTTGCATTTTTGCCAGAACTGTGCCCCCCATGGAAACAGAGAATGTTCCTTGTTAAAGTCCCATATATCCCCTCAAACACACCTACAAACAACATGCAGAGACACCTATGTACCCAAAATGGGCAAACCTAAGATACCTGGGAAATATGGTAATAGGAGTAATTTGCATATCCAATTTCTGGGAGTGGAGTTGTGCAAAAGTCACATTTACTGCACGAAATCTTTCGCAGCTGTCTCATTTTGAGCTCAGGTTTTCATGAACTTTCACATTGTTTTGGGAATGTGTAAAATACAATCTTTCTGTCAGATTACCGAGAGACGTCGCCAGAATAGGAAGGCCCGGTCCGGTCAGATGGTCGCAATTGCGCTAAATGTTTTAAATTGCGCTTTGTGAATATTGACACATTTCGCTGAAAAATCGCACTTCCCAACCTAGGAGAGTTGCCAGCAGAAAAGAAACATTTTGCCTTTCTAAGAATAAACAGAGATGTTGAAATATCTTAGTCGGAGGTTTCTCTATCCAAACCTATTTTTGACTTTGCTTTAATGATAGGTAATTAGCATGTAACCCTAGAGTCTGATCTACATTCCTTTCTGGGTCAACGAACCAAACGTATTATAGATCTGGTTCAAGGTCACTACAGCCCCCAGAAATGATTAGACATACTAAGACACCACCTTGTTTCCAAGACTCTTACAGGAATATAATGACAGCAAACTGAATAAACATAGTAGGCCTGGATGTGGCTTGGCCAGGGGAGGTGCTGAAAATAGGAGGTGCGCCAATATTCCCGAATCAACCTCACAAATCTGAGTGCTGTCCCAAGCATGAAATATGGTTTCATAAGGAGCGAAGGCTTTGTGGTTATCGGTGAAAGCAATACCCTGATAAATGGCAGATCCGGGCTCTAGTATTTGTTTTTTCTTAACCCCTTTCATACCAGAGGTAGCACTGTAGTATCCTACTCTTCCAATTTAGATATTGGTTACACTCAACACCTAATTAACTTAGACTTTTTGGGCGCAGTTTAACTAGAGGCCCAGGTCTCAGCTTGACTTGGCATCGGGCTGCTGATGTGCATACGTGCATCTAACTCTCTTATGCACTAATGAGCAGTAGAACTTTCTTCTCTCTATGTAAAACACAGGTGGACAGATAATAGCTTGTTCATTAAACTGCATTGCACTTATGAATAATCATTTTCAATATCTCAGGTCAGCATTTATTTTTATTTTTTTACCATTTTGGAAACAACTTTGCTGTGTTCCAGTCTTGATTTTTGGCCTTTTCATTATTAGGGGAGGGGGGTAGGGAGATGTATTTAAGTTTTACTCAAGTTGTGCTACAATGCACAAACACCATATTCGTAATGGTAATAGTAATGCTAATGCTGATACAAAAAGAGGACTTAGCCACTTTGCTGGCACCGATACACCACTATTCCTGCTGACCCTATATCGTTGGTGGGCAACTCCAGTCGTCAAACAGGTCAGGTTTTCAGGATATCCCTGCTTCAGCGCAGGTGGCTCTATCAGTGGCTCAGTCTTCGACTTGTCTTTGGCTGAGCCACTGATTGACCCACCTGTGCTGAAGCAGGGATATCCTGAAAACCAGACCTTGTGGTGGCCCTTGAGGACTGGAGTTGCCCATCCCTGCCCTATATTCTATGTCTCCCAACAAGCCAGTTGGTTTGTAAGCGCCTTGGTTCAGGGACTTCTTCCTACCTACACGTATATTTAGGGCTTGTGGTCTTATGCCAGTACTGCAATGTGTTCGGGCCTCCCAGCACATTAGAGGTTAAAGAAAATGGTGTGGTGACCCAAGTATTATGTGGTGACCACAGTGAACTTTCAGCTCCATGTTGGGCGCCAGGGCTGTGATGTGTGATCCAACAGGTCAGCAATCTTTGAATAAGCCCCATTCTTTCCAAATTAATAAGTACTATAGAACTGGCCACAGTCAAAGCAACATCCAGGATTTTCTGGTTGCATATACTGAAAACACATATTTACAGCAAAGAGAACATAAATGTTACATGCCGAGTCATGAGATCTGCACCGTTACTTTTATATTTTTATTAACATCGTTGCAATTGTGAACCCAAATTCTGGCAGCCAAATGTATACTCAACCTCTTAGTATACAATTGTAAAGCCGTAATTCCAAATAAATCTGGCACTCTCCTTTTAATCTGAATCAATGGTGTATTTTTTTTTTTTTTGTGCTTTGGATCACAGGAAATAGGTTAAAACTAGCATTTGAATGTGTGTCTTCTCTACTTCATTCTGGCATCTTCTGTCTTCTTTCTTCAGCCACCGCATGGTGGCCTCTCCTTCGGCTTCCGGTGTTTTGCCAGGGCACTGGCAATTTACAGTGGCTACATGTGTGACATTATCATATGTTACAACAAACCCTCAGCTTGCCGCCCTTCCTAATTTTGCCAACCGTGCTTCCCCTGGTTGGCACAATCGGTGCATATATAGAACATGAGGTTGAGGTCAATTTAACCGAAGCACTTTCTTTGGACGAAATTCCATTGAAAGTTGCCTATGGGTCCGCTTTGGGTATTTATTGCCCTATATAGCATACAGAGAAGAGGGCTTTGGCTGTTTAATGTGACTTTAAATCAGGGTCGCCATCAGCTTACCCAGGACTAAAGTCTCCAACTGGGCCATGTGTTATTGAGTGATGTGGTGTCTGCTCCCCCGTCAGATGCCTTTTGAGCACCCACCCTCTCTCCCTCTTTACTCCCTCCCCACTCTCACCACTAACTTTCACTCTCCCCCTCACTCTACCCCACTCTCTCACTCTTTCCCTTTCCCCCTCTCACTCTCCTCTCTTTCTCTCCAGTTTCACCCACCATCATCCCTCTCTTTCACTCTCCCCTCTCCCCCCCCCTCTATCTCACTATCCCCCCGTCCCAGGACCTATGTGTTGAGGGGGAGGTTGGGGGTCTGACCCCTACCTGGTGGCTAGGTAGAGGCCCGTCCAGATGGCCAATAGCGGAAGTTGGGTCCAACTTCTGGGTTCAGACCACTGGGCTTCCCCAATACACACACTCATCTCATTTCATCTGCTAGCGTTTCTTCTTGAACTGTGTCAGCCTACAATATGGCCCATAATTACTTAGTGGTGCTGTTCCACAGGACACCTTCCAGCACCAGAAAGTACTTAATGGCCCCTTCACGTGATAGTGTCTTGTGACATAGCACTACTTAGTAAATATGGGCCGAAATCCTTTAGGGGTCACATCTGATTCACTTTCTAGTTGGACAGCTCTGACATTAGAGATACAGGAGAGAAAAAGTAATACTTTCTAAGCATCAGCTTCATCTAGTCCCGTTCTCGTTAACGAGTTTTCCAAAGGGGCTGGATCATTTATTGTGAAATGGACAAAAAAAAAAAAAAAGTGCTGTAATGTAATTTTACATGTATTTTAAAAATGGCTATTAAATAAAAGACTAATAATGCAAACTTGTTACAAATATTTATGACACATTGTACCATACATATATTTTATTAGCTTGGCTTAAAAGTGAGTTTTAGGCCATTATTTATTGAGACCCGTTAGTGTCGATCGGGACATGGAAACTCCCATTGACTTCAAATATTGCACTTAGGTGTTTGAACAACTGTATTGAAAGGAGCACTCGGAGCTCCTCCCTCCTGCCAAATTATCAGGCACAGGTCCTGATCTCAGGACTATTCACATAGGATATATCCATTTAATAGGAGAGTTCCATCTTTCCAAATGTGCTGGTCAAAAAATGCTTGCATACAATAAGCTCACAAAATAATAAACATTAATGTTTATAGAAAAGTATCAGTTAACAGATAGCTAGCGTCGTCGTCACATTATCTTAGAAAAGAATTGCATGGTCGTGGCTGTCTAAAACATAATTAAAAAAACCAGCATATATTGTTAACAATTAATAGTAATTAGTAAAATCTCACAGAAACCAATATTCTTTTGGTGTATTTATTCTAAACCATATTTTTATTTAAATGTGGTACAGGGTAAATGAGTACTTCAGCATTAGGTGATATAATATTTATTATTAGGCCAAATTTAAAAAAAAAATAAGACAAGCTTTCGAGAGTTCTCTCTCTTCCTCAAGTCAGATAAACTTGTAGAATCCTTAGTAAATCAGTACAACACAGGTGTTGAATCCAAAATTGTTACCTTGGAGGTTACATCTGTGTTAAACTCATAGAATCTTTGGGAAATCAGTAACCTCCAAGGTAACAATTTTGGATTTAACATCTGTGTTTTACCGATTTACAAAAGATTCTATCAGTTTAGGTCAGATTATTGCTACCTTGGAGGTTGCTGATTTACAAAAGATTCTATGAGTGTAACACAGACGTAACCTGCAAGGTAACAATTTTGGATTTAACACCTGTGTTGTACTGATTTACAAAAGATTCTATAGGTTTATCTGACCTGAGGAAGAGCGAGAACTCTCGAAAGCTTGTCTGATAATATATCAATTTTTACTCCAAGTAAAAAAAGGGATCACTTAATACTGAAGTACTCGTGTATGTACTATCGTACCTGGACTAACACAGCTATTTCTATGTAAATGTAGCAAATAGAAAACATGGAAATGGAGCGTTTAATCATATGAAATGAATTGACTGTATTGTTATGAAAAGGTATCATTTTAAACAATATGCATTTGAGGCGTCTGCGGAAGCGAAGTGGTTGAATGTGCATCCTACTATCTGTGGATAGTTTATTAACATTACAAATATATAATTTCATTACAACCGAATTAGACATGGCTGCCCTGGCAAACGTGTATATTGTATCAGCTTTCAAATCAATGGCATTTTAGGCTGGATTGTAATAATAATAATTGTTGTTTGTTCTTTTAAAGCGCTTTACAGCGACATTTTGCAGACACAGTTCCTGCCCCGTAGAGCTTACAATCTATGTTTTTGATGCCTGATGCACAAGGAGATAAGGTGGCTTGCCCAAGGTCACAAGGAGCCAACACCGGGAATTGAACCAGACTCCCCTGCTTCAAACTCAGTGCCAGTCAGTGTCTTTACTCACTGAGCCACTCCCTCTCCCTTTGCTTGTAGAACGAAACATATTCTTTTGCTGCCAGAGGGGGTTTGCAATGCATTGCGAGCAGCACAGGGTGCCCAAATAAAGTATCTGCTATCTTTTTCTGCTTAGAACTCAATTGTGTTGCAACGCGCTACCCTCCTACTGTATAACCTGACAGTTAAAGCTCTAAGGTTAACGTTCAGTGATTTGTTTTTGTTTTTTAGACAATGCTCAACTAATTATGAGCAAGACAGTTATCTGGGGGCCCACAGGTTTTGAGGGGGTGGTCTTCAGAACAGGATGGATAATATCCCACCCCCAGGTAAATAGGAACATTGGCTTAGATACATTGTTCCACCAAAGCATTAACCCTTTATTAATTCTCAGTGACACGGATAAGGATTCATTACAGCTCTGTTTATTTGTTCTAGGTCCTTATGAAAAAGATGCAGAACCATCTCATGTAAAAAAAAAATACATTCTTTCAGTACTGCGGCTTCTGGTTTATATTGTGTATGCTTTGGTCTGGTGCACAGGAGATGTATTCTTTTTAACATCTTTGCTTATTTTTCTAGTCAAGCTTTTCCTGTACTGTAGTTTACCACCTGGAGCTTAGGAAGTCAATCTTACAAGTATAATCAGTTAATGTCCTTCTGAGGGGTTCTGCTGCTAAGCCAGAGTCCACACAACTGATGCAACCGCCATGGGGGGGTAAGAGAAACACGTCCGCTTTTACAAGCAAGAGCCTGTCGCCCTAAAATTAGATTGCATGGTTGCATTACTGTGTATTTAACATACAGTATGTGTGTACAATCATTTCATGCAGTCATTTTAGCATTGTGCTTGGTGGGCTTGTATCTGGTAAATGTTCTGATGTAATAATTTCATATGATAATGATGCTGTGTTGTTTTCTGTTTATTCCCATGTATTGTGCCCTCTTCCAGCTTTGCTTGCTTTAGGGCAGGGGTGCTCAACACCAGTACTCTGCCCCCCCCCCCATCCTCTCCCAAGTGGTCAGGTTTTCAGGACATCACAGCTTCAGCACAGGTGGCTCAATCAACAACTGAGCCTCTGATTGAGCCACCTGTGCTGAAGCTGGGACTGACTGAGCCACCTGTGCTGAAGCAGGGACTTATTGAGCCACCTGTGCTGAAGCAGGGATATCCTGAAAGACATGTGGACTGGAGTTGAGCACCTCTGCTCTAGGTCACAACAACATGCTTCCTCTACCGCACGCTCAGTGGTCAGGGAGTAAAATATATGGAGACAGCTATTCTACGTGACTAATTCTATATTCTATTCTCTGAATACAACCCATAAAATAATGTCATTGAAATAATACAACCATTAACTGATTGTTCATGCAGAAAAAGAATATCAAAAACAGTGAGTGCGCCCATGACCCTATATCTGCGTTAAGTTAGTGCTCCATGTTTGCCTATATTGTATTTTTATTTCCTTTAACCCTAATTTGAGAACGTTTGTGTTCGGTTTGGGCCTGGATGGGCAGGAGACATTGAGGGTCATTTAGTAAAGCTATGTGCATCATTTACATTCTGTAGCCATAAGTGGGAGCCATGCACTCCACATCGATTTACAGATTACGAGCTGTTTTAACCTTAAGGCTTGGTACCATTTAGTAAATCTGGGCCGAGGGATGCAGATCCCTTATGATACACATGAAACATAGCTGTATCATTTTTGTTACCTATTTATTCTTCATAAATGAACTACCAGACAACAATGAAGCTCTTCCACTTGAAACGGTTTCCCTACGAAAGCTTTGAGGCAGTTCTGCACTATGTATCTATTCAATTTCTCTCCCTCCTACCTCTAATTGACTATCCAATCTAATTAGATGATGAACCGTGTGTTAGGAGCGGTTTCGTGGTACATACAGGCACGCAGCATAATAGGGCGTGTGGTAATGTGTTAGTTGGGAGACGCCTGCCTGTCTTTCCAAACGCCTTCTTTAAAACCAGAATTCAGAGACAAAGATGTGGACATTGACGATGTTACGATGGGAGACGACTCCACCCAGCACATAGTTCATCTCCAGTCTCAGGACAGCATGGAAGGGTCCCACTATGGGCTTCACTTGACGCACAACACCTGGGTGAAGACCAAAAAACAACAGTCACTGAGGTGAACCCAAGGACGCAACATTCAAAGTAGCCCTGACTGCCTGTTTGTAGGGTAACACATCGGTGTCTCCAAAAGATGTACCTGCCTAACGGTTTTGCTATGGTTTTCTGCCTTTCGGGGGTCATGGCCTTACCATCTAGTGTACCTAAAATTCCATTAAATGATCTAGTAAATATCCCGTATTTATTTTTCTATTATTAAGCACTAATAATGTACATATAATTTTACAGTCCCAGCCCTGAAGAGCATAACATCTAATTTTGTCGCCTGAGAAATGTAGTGACTGGCCCATGGTCGTCCCAAGGAGAGATGGTACTGGGTTTTAAACTGACATCTTAAAGACAATGTCCTTACCACTAAACTACGTCTTGAGCCACTAACATCATTTTATTTTAGGTGACGGTAGCTTGAGAAGTAAAAGTCCATCAATTACGATACCATGTTTTTTTTTGTTTTTTTTCCCCATAAACGTAATATCTATTGATTTTATGAGTAAGTGGGATACAGAAAAGAAAGGGGTAGGAGACAAAATAAGGAAGGGGAGAAAAGAAGTACAATCTTTTACAAGTGGATACACAGAATTCTATTATAATTGACGACAAGAAAAGAATGTACGATACTAGGGGAGGATATTTTATTCCCTGAATTGTTACCTCCCACAGAATCACAATAAAAATTCTTTAGAAAATACAGCTGAAAGAAAAAGCACTCCAGAGTTTAATTCAAGTGATTATATATATAGTGCTAGTCTGGGCTGCCAAGAGGGGGGGAGAAAGGGTACTGGCGTCCCGGGCCCCCTGCGCGGCCGGGCGCCAGTTAATAAATTTAAAAAAAAAAAAAAAACCCGGGCGCCGGGCTCCCTGTGACAGCGCCGGAAGTAGGTTAAGCTTCCGGCGCGCCGGCATGAGAGGGGGGGTATTGGGGTATTTTTTATATATATTGGAGGGGTTGGGGTCATTTTAATATGTATTAGGAGGGTTGAGGTCATTTTTATATGTATTAGGAGGGTTGAGGTCATTTTTATATGTATTGGGGGGGTTGAGGTAATTTTTATATGTATTGGGGGGGTTGGGGTAATTTTTATATGTATTGGGGGGGTTGGGGTAATTTTTATATGTATTGGGGGGGTTGGGTAATTTTTATATGTATTGGGGGGGTTGGGGTAATTTGTATATGTATTGGAGATATATATATATATATATATATATATATATATATATATATATATATATATATATATATATATATATATATATATATAATATTATATTATATTTTATATACACCCACATTCCCAGTAAGATCTATCTATCTTACTGGGAATGTGTATGTGTGTGTGTATATATATATATATATATATATATATGTCATTGGTATGGAGATTTGCACTCACGTTTGTTAGAAGGCAGATGCTTGTCCCATATGAAGCATATAGACATGTAGTAACCAGGGGGATCCTGATGACAAAAGACAGCACAATAATCCAAAAAGTGTGTATTGTGAACACAGGGCCGCCAACGTTTCGGTCCTCGTAGAGGGCACTGCCCTGAGGAAAGTCCCTCTACGAGGACCGAAAAGTTGGCGGCCCTGTGTTCACAATACACACTTTTTGGATTATTACTGCGGTGTGCTGTCTTTTGTCATCAGGATCCCCCTGGTTACTACATGTCTATATATATATATATGTACAGTATATGTATGTATGTATGTATGGGGTAGGTGGGTTTTTTGTATGCATTTGTGGGGGGGAGGTTGTATATATTTGGGGGTGGGAAGTTTTTTGATATATATCTTGTGGGGGGAATTGTGTGTAGGGGGGCGGAATGAGTGAGCGTGGGGTAATTGACGGAGGGAGAGGACAGGGGGTGAGTGAGGAAAAGAGGGAGTAAGAGTGAGAAGCAGGGGAGAGAAATACATGTGAGACGGGAGAGTGAGAGGGGGTGAGACGGAAGGGAGAGAGATATATGGGATGGGGGGGAGAGAGGGGGCTCGTGAGGTGGGAAATGGGGGGTGGGAGGGGTGGCGGGCAATACCGCCGACAGAGGGGGGGGGGCCTGCTCAAAATGTTTGTCCCGGGCCCCACGATTTCTGTTGGCGGCCCTGGTGCTATTCATGGTATAATACCATTAGCACAACAGTATAGAATTTTAGATTTCAGCTTTTGATATACTTTAATACTTTAAAGAGGCAATCCAAGCAATATGCTACTTTTTTTTTAATAAATCTGTTCTGTAGTAGTAGATAACACTTCCTTTTTTTTAATTATTATTATTCAACACATAATGCCATTTTAATTCGTTTTAATATAGTGAGCATCCTTTGATTTCTATAGCAGGTTTTAGCCCACCTCCCCAGCAGTGCAAGATCTTTACAACACTTTCCTGTTTGTGATAACTTGTTGCTACTATTCCCTGCAGTTTGAGCTGCAAACTGTAACAATAGATAAGGTTACCGTAGTAGTATAAGAATACATTGTAGCTGCTGAGTTACACTGATTGAAGGATTAATTGAAACCGAAAGGCAGACATTTAGTGAACCCTGGGAAGCAGGATCTTTGCTGATCACTCGCGGGAGAATGAATCGATCGCCCCCAGATTAATCGTTTTCAATAAAAGATCATCAAACTCTGTCTATATTTTAATTTAAAATATATATATATATTAATAGTTTTTAAGTGCCGCATGGATTGCCTTTTAAAACATATCTTATCGCATGTTTAACATAAATTCAGCTATCAGAAAGAGAGAGAGTTTCAAATTCAGGATCCTTGCATAGCCTAGATTGGTCTATCAGGCTTGCACCACCTGTGATTAATTAGGTGTTTTGGGATCAGAGTTTTGGGGTCAGAGTTTTAGGATCAGAAAAAACTCTTACCAGTTGTAGCCAACACTTGTAATGATATATTGTTGCTAGTCTGTGTAAGGTGCTCCCAAAGGAAAAAAAGTTACCTTTATTACATGAATACAATCTTACAAAAAACGAAATGCTAAAAAGAAAACTGCAGTGATCACTAAAACGTGTTAAAATGTTACTGGGGCTGAGAGATTAATTTCTTTTCATTGGATTGAAGCAGGGGTCTACTGCAGGGGGGCGCAAACTTTTTTCCCTGCGCCCCCCTGCCGGCTGTCCCCTCACTCCCGCGCCCCCCCCAACCCCAACTTACCCTCGCTCCGGCGTAATGACGTCACGTTGCCATAGCAACGTGACGTCACATGACCTCGCAGCGTGATTTTGATGCCGCGTTGCCATGGCGACGCCGGGAGGAAGCCGCCGGAGTCACGGGTAAGTATGGTTTACAGAGACCCTGCAGCTCCCCCGGCATTTAATTTAAGTGCCTTCGGGAAGCGCGCGGGGCCTCTGTAAACCCCGCGCCCCCCGTCGGCAGTCTCGCGCCCCCCCTGGGGGTCGCGCCCCACAGTTTGCGCACCGCTGGTCTACTGAGCTGAATCCCATTAATTTCAGCTCCGGGGAGCACCTGCGTCCTCAGATAGTTACCTCTGTAGGGTGTGTTCTGGTAGCTGCTCCAATCGGCTACCAGGATTCATGTCATGGAATTTCAACGCTCCTGCGCACTGCGAGCTAATAGGAAGCTGTGACATCACCATGTCTTTAAACCCCAGCTGTTATATTTTCAACAAAAGACAGGTGACTGCCTGCCTGGGTGTCTGACTGACTGGGTAGTTGGATGACTTGGGTGGGTGACTGAGTGAGTGGGTGGGTGACTGACTGGGGGGGGAGGACGAGACTGGCGGGCTAATTCCGCGACTGCTGCCTGGAGCAGGAGGCGGATGCGGGGGAAGCTGGGTTGGCACACGGGGGAAGCTGGGTGGGCGTGCGTGGGGGAAGATGGGTGGGCGCGCGCGGGGGAAGCTGAATTGGCACGCGCGGGCTCGCAATGGTGCTTCCCCTCCGTCTCACGTTGGGAGGGTGCGGGGGGGGGGGAGAGCAGGCCCACAGGCAGCAGGCCGGACACCCTGCTTCCCTGCGCATGCGCGCCGAGACCTCGGCTCTCTGCATGCGCACGGGAATCGCCAACATTTTTTTTCCTGACTTTTTAAAAAAATATATAAAGCGGGCACGGCAGCGCAGGGGGCCGGGCCCCCTGACTCACGGGGCCCGGGACGCCCACACTAGCAGACCCCCCCTGTTGGCGGCCCTGGTACGGGGCTGAAATGAATGGAGTTCAGCTCAGGAGTCTCCCTGCTTCAACCCTGTGTTAAAAAATGAAAAACTTAAAATAGCATGAATTGCTCCTTTAATGATTTCAGCTCATTAGCCGGGTTACATCTGGAAACCTAGGCATTAGAAGTTAAATTGGAACCCGTGTCTCTTACAGAACCACACAAGGTTCCGCAGCACACAGGCTGAAAACAGCATGGATCAGGAAGGGAAGCATTAAAGCTGCAGTTCAAGCATATCCTACACGTGTTTTTTTGTTTTTGTTTTTTTAATCAGCTCTGTACTAAGAGAAAATAGTTGTAGCATTCTAATTTTTTTTAATATAATTTATTATAATGTAACAAGCATTCTTTGTTTCTAGAGCAACCATTTACAAAGTCACATCCCCTTCCTCTTCTGAAACAGGCTCTGGCACACCCCTTTTTGAGCCCTGCCCTCTCTAGCAGTGCACCTATTGCATCTAGTGACTGCCTGGTCACATGATCTTCCCCACAGAACTTTGCATCTTGGGTCTTCTTCTGCTGCACAGACAGCCATTTATTGAACCCCTGAGCCGAATCTTCCCGATCGGTTTTTTTTTAAACAGCAGCTTGAACTGCTGCTTTAATACGTTGTCAGTTTAGCACCAATTCGAACTCAGTTTTGCCCCATACGTATTTGCTTGTTATTTGGAGTGCAGTACACATAGGAACCTAAAATGGGTCTGCCCATGTTCTTATCTGCTGTAAAACATCACACCCCATTTGGTCCTTGGCTTTCTTGCATATACAGGGTAGCCGTATGTCTACCCCAAGCATGTCTGAATTCCCTTACTGTATCAGCCTAAACATAGAGTATAATGGGATGGAATACAAAAAACGAATTGTGGACTGAGAGATGCTGTGAGGCAGCCTGCCTACCAGCTGTAAGTAAGCTCCTGCATCGCATGCAGATACACATGAAAATTATGTAATGATGTATCCAAACAGAATGAGATATCTGTGTCCATCTGTTGAATAGCAATAGGCTGTCATGGAATTGGACATATCTAATAGCTCTTTGACCGATCAATGACATGCCAACTCTCACAGATTTTCTGCGTTTCACTTATACTTAGCATCATAGTCTCATATATTACAATGGAGTCTCACTGATAAAAAGCTGCATTTTTTTCCCCATTAAAACATAATTTTTGTTGTCCTCGAACCCCCAAATCTCACTGATTTTAGCTCTTGCAGGTGGAAATATCTGGCAGTGTGAGGCTGCCACGTGATGGGAGTTTACCCGCACACTATGTGAAATAAACAAACAAGTAGTAGAAGGAACATCTCAGTGTAATGTCAGGGCCTTTAATGTGGCTCAACCGGGTTCATATCCTAATACCAGCGCTCCTTGTGACCTTTGGCAAGTCACTTAATCTCCCTGTACCCTGAGGCACCAACATTAGGTGGTCAGCCACCGCCGGCAAAAACTGTCAGAACTACATAAGAAAAAAATATATTATTATTATTGTTAAATAATTGAAAATAAAAAGACATTGACTGCTGCCCTACGCTCACATGAAGTGTTTTGTCTGTGAACTGCCAGGTGGTAGTGTTGTGATTTCACGGAGACACTTCAGAGGAAGGATTATCGTCTGTATCCCTGCTGAACCCAGGAGGTTACGTCTCCGAAAGAACACAGTTCTCAGGGCATTTGTGAAGCATTCGGAGGGCAGTGCAGTGAGAACGAGATGGCTTTAGAGCTCAAGGCGGAGATAAATGTTTGCTTTCATTCCCTGTCAGCGCCTTTTCTCTAATTCTCTGATGACATTCGCTCTTTGCTCTGTTTAAACACTGACTGACATCTCCAGCATGCAGTACAATAGCCCTGCTTTCACCACTTTCGTTTAGATGGCTGTATTAACCCCCTTCAGAGTAATATATTGCAGTCCTCTACGGCAGTGACGTGGTTAAAACTCTTAATTGCCAAAGTGGCTTGCAATGACTTATGCAGCGATGCGTTGCGGCAGTAAAGGGTATTTTTTTTAAATTATTATTACTTTTTAAGAGATCTTTATGTGGTGCTGACATTACAGAAGCACAAAGAATTCCTGCTGCAAAGAGCTTATAACAATGTAATGTTTATTACAATCAGTGTGCCAAAAAGTGGGGAGTCTTCAACTGAATCTTTCAACCTTTCATTCAAGAATTATAAGGAATGTAACAAAAATTGCAAAAGGGCAATCAAATTAGCAAACATGGATAATGAAAAAAGGATTGCAATAGAAAGTAAGATCAACCCTAAAAAGGTCTTTAAGTAGCTTAATAGCAACAAAAAAAACAAGAAAAGAGAATATAGGACCCTTTCAGTGTGAGATGGGCAGGCAGATTATTGGAGATAAGGAAAAAGCTGAGGTATTAAACAAGTTCTTTGCCTCTGTGTTTACCAAGGAAAGAATCAAGTTCAATAGTAGTGCCGCGGGAGGAAGCCACAACCTCCATATTAATGAACAATTGGTTAACTGAGGAAGAAGTTCATAAGCGGCTTGGAAAAATTAAAGTAAATAAGGCACCTGGCCCCTATGGCATACATCCAAGAGTTCTCAATGAGTTAAGCTCAGTAATAGCCAAACCATTACATTTAATATTCAAGGACTCCATTTCCACAGGCTCGGTACCACAAGATTGGCGTAAAGCAGATGTGGTGCCTATATTTAAAAAGGGAGCTAGATCACAACCAGGGAATTACAGACCTGAAAGCCTGACTTGAATAGTGGGGAAATTACTTGAAAGTTTAATACAAGATAGTATTCAGGAATACCTAATGGAAAACAAAATTATTAGTAATAGTCAGCATGGATTTATGAAGGATGGATCATACCAAACTAACCTAATTTGTTTCTTTGAGGAGGTAAGTAGGAATTTAGACCAGGGTAATGCAGTTGATGTGGTTTACTTGATTTTGCAAAGGCTTTTGATACGGTTCCACACAAGGTTGGTGTACAAAATAAAGCAAATTGGACTCCGTAATAATATATGCACCTGGATTGAAAACTGGTTGAAGGATAGACAACAGAGGGTTGTCATAAATGAAGCTTTTTCAGGTTGGGCTAAGGTCGTGAGTGGAGTACTGGGACCCCTGCTTTTTAACTTGTTTAATGACCTTGAGGTTGGCATCGAGAGCAAAGTCTCCATCTTTGCTGATGATACTAAATTCTGTAAGGTAGTAGAATCAAAGCAGGATGTAATTTCTCTCCAGAAGGACTTGGAGAGACTGGAAACTTGGACAGGTAAATGGCCAATGAGGTTTAATGCAGATAAATGTAAGGTTATGCATTTGGGATGCAAGAATAAACAGGTGACTTACAAATTAAATGGGGTAAATTTGGGGAATCCTTGATGGAGAAGGATTTAGGAGTGCTTATAGACAGCAGACTTTAGCAATAGTGCCCAAAGTCATGCAGTATCTGCAAAGGCAAACAATATCTTATCTTGCATTAAACGGGCAATGGATGGAAGGGAAGTAAACATAATTATGCCCCTTTACAAAGCATTAGTAAGACCACACCTTGAATATGGAGTACAACTTTGGGCACCACTCCTTGGAAAAGACATCATCGAACTAGAGAGAGCGCAGAGAAGAGCCACCAAATTAATAAAGGGGATGGGCAATCTAACATATGAGGAAAGGCTAGCTAAATTAGATGTATTTACATTAGAAAAGAGGCGTCTAAGAGGGGATATGATAACTATATACAAATATATTTGGGGACATTGCAAGGAGCTCTCAAAAGAACTATTCATCCCAAGGGCAGTACAAAGGACTCGGTGTCATCCCTTAAGGTTTGAGGAAATGAGATTTCACCAGCAACAAAGGAAAGGGTTCTTTACAGTAAGGGCAATTAAAATGTGGAATTCATTACCTATGGAGACTGATGACAGATACCATAGATTTGTTCAAAAAAAGGTTGGACATGTTTTTAGAAAGGAAACGTATACAGGGATATACCAAATAAGTATACATGGGAAGGATGTTGAACCAGGGAGTCATCCGATCTAGCAGTGCACCAATTGTATCGAGTGACTGCCTGGTCACATGATCTTCCCCACAGAACTTTGCATTTTTGGTCCTCTTCTGCTGCACTCACAGGAGAACAGATCGATCGGCAACTTAGCTAATTACTTATCATTGTGTGGATTGTATTGATGCACATATTAAAGGGGGGGGGGAATAATATTTTTTAAAAAGGCAGCTTTAAAGCAGCAATACTACATCCCCCCGTTTCCCCCCCTTATTTGTATATGTAGAGTATGTGACAATTAATAATTCTACATCCTTACCTAAGCTGGCAATCGTTTGGTGCTCCTTTTATAAATCTGGGAAACTTCTGATTGTGTGCCTAACAAAATGGCCACCTTCTTTGTGCTGCAGTCTGTGAAATGCTGCAGCTGATATATAACATTATATTACTAAGTGTAACACATTGTTACAGCTTTCAGAGTAAACACAGCAACCAATGAGTTTGTGATACTTTGTTGCCAAAGGGAAGAGTTCAAAAAGGTGGGTGTCGGAGTCTGTTTTAAAAGAGGAAGTAGATGTGACTTTCTAAGTGATTGCTGTAGCAAACAAAGAATGATCAGTACATTAAAAAAATCATTAACAATGGCATTAGGTGTTTAAAAAATGTAGACCGTATTTTCTAATACTACAGAACTAATTTATTTAAAAAAAATATATGATTTTTCAAGTTTTGCTGTTTTAAGAGGAAAGTGTTTGACTCATGTATTCTGCCTGTATTCGTGAATGCATGTAAGCCTTGGAAAAAGAATGAATGGGTTCAAAAGCAAAGAGAATGTCAGTGACATCATCACAAGAAATGAACATGTCCATCGTTGGACAAAGATGGAACTCTACCAGATTCCAAGGGATATTAAAAGACCAAGCTGATGACCAAACGTAAGATGGATGGATAAAATTAGGGAACTCGTTGGAGCAATTTATGGAAGGCTTGCAACTGCCGTCATTGGGGAGGCCTTCATCCAGCAGTATATATTGACAATGGCTGAAGATGATGAGTATATGTGTGTGTGTGTGTGTGTGTGTTTTTATATATATATATATATATATATATTATATATATATATATATATATATATATATATATATATATATATATATATCATACTTTTATATAAGTTATGGTGGGTGAAAAGGGCGACAAAAACCCTCCACCGTGTAGCATATAGCAAATAAAAAGATCACTTGTGAGCATATTCACATGTGCAGGTCTGCAACCCTGACTTTCACCATTATCACCTAGCATACAGTGCTTCCACTGGTGCGCTCATTTGCATGTCTTTTCCCAGAATCCCTTGCCGTAGTGGAAGCACTGTATGCTAGGTGATAATGGTGAAAGGCAGGGTTGCAGACCTGTCTAAAACATGTGAATGTGCTCACAAGTGATCATTATGTATGTATATATTTATACATATTTCTGCGCTAGGTGAGTTACACTGATTGGAACTCTATTATGAGTTCTAAGAAGCTTGGTTTGTACTCCTATCTTGAAAAACAATATAGTTATTTTGGTTCTGTGAATTCACTGCTTTCCACTAGTTAATTCCTGAGGTCATCTTTGTTTTCTCAATAGAGTCAAATTAAAATGTAAATAAATTATAGACCTGAGTGATACCTGAGCTCAGCTCCAGAGAACCCCACAGGGCCAGAATATTACATGGGTTCAATACTTGGAAGGTACAGTATTATTAAACGTATAGGTAAATTAATTAATAAACAAACAACCATAAATAAATCAAATAAAAATGGGCCGATGGGAGTGCGGTTTAACGAGGAGCCGTTTTGCTAGGAAATTGTAACCCATTTATCTGTAGATTTCTGGTAACAAATTGATTTGCTTTCTCAATATAACCAGGGGGTATGAGATATTATCTCACAAGTTCAGCAAAATAACACCAATATCACTGATCTCCCGGTCTCTTCTGTATCATTTCGTGTTTTTGAAATCAGATGCCTGTACTTATCTCCGGGCTCATCTTTCCCTCTTTAAAGATTTAATTACAGTTCAGCTTTTCTTTCTCTGAAACATGCAGGGCCCTCTGGGCACCAGCGGACTGGAATTTAGGATTCTTTTTTTAATTTCGTTTTCTTAAGGTGCCAGTTGCTATACTTGCCCTCAACGAAGAAACGCCGCGGTTTGCTGGTAGAAAGAGTTGTGGCTACTGGTAATTGGATTGCTCTTTGTAGTGAGCAAACTTTTGTCATACCTGCCAACTAGCTCTAATTCAACCATGTAATGATCAAGGCCAGTCTGTGCTCAATTGAATCTTACTCAATTAGGTCAAAGTTACTAACAGAACACGCAAGTGATGATACAAAACCAGGACTGGATCATTATCACACTGCTGACCTGGTGTTATTAAGCAGTTATGACTGCTCAACGTTTGGCAGTGAAGGAGTCTTTTAAGAATAGAAATAACCCCAGCACTCAAGGCATGAACAGTACATTTCACCCTCCACACACACACACACACACACACACACACACACACACACACACACACACACACACACACACACACACACACACACACACACACACACACACACACACACACACATTTTTGGGTGTCCTTTCTCTCTTTGTTGTCAGTGATGTACATGACATGAGACTCACTCCACTAAGTACAGAGATATTGGGCCATCTTAATTAATTATTCAACGGAATTATCCCTAAAGTGGCTTACACCCCCTATCTAAAATAACCCATAAGGTCATCACTTTCTAGTAACTTCCATGGTGCATTACCTGGGGCTACTCCTTGCCAAGAATCCAATGGACAGTGAAATATGATGGGGTCATCTATTAAGGACAAATTTAATGTTGATGCTTTTCTAAATTGGGTCAAGACTTGGGGGGGGGGGGTGGAAAATACCCTAAGATCCTTGTGTGAAAATACAGATCCCAACACAGTTTTCTTTGCCGTTCCAAATATCATTTATTCTTGAGGCAGTTTACAATACCAAGTTTTAGGCTACGTCCATAGAGGGGGGGGGGGGGGGCGTGCTGAGCAGCGCTGACACTGAGTCTCACCTGCTCGGTCAGGAGCGATTCCATGGACTGGCAGCCAGCGTGCGCGATTGGGGGGGGAGGCGGGAGGGGCGGGGGGAGGCGGGGCAGTGATGTCGCCGGGCCAATAGCCCGCGAAGTGCCGACGTCAACGTCACGGCGTCGACGTCATGACGTCAACACACTGCTTCGTGCTGATTGGGTGTTTTCAGCCGACAGCGCGCTGACAACCAGTTTTGGCTGTCGGCTGAAAATCCCAGCGCCTCAGCACGTCTGCGGACTCTCGCGGTAGCCCCCTCTAAAGACATCCTTATTGAGGATGACGGGGCTCCTCCCTCTATGGACGTAGCCTTAGTTAGTATGGGCAAGGACAGTTTAACAATGGAGAACACACTTGGGCTATATATTTTTCTGTTCTAATGCATCTCTTCTAATACAGGATTCATATAGTAATTCCTAGCTACAAAATGAACCTACTACTTTTAAGCAGTAATAAGATTAGAAAGCCGAGAGCTGCGTATAATAACAATAAGAATAGATAAACAAAAGCTTGGCCATATTCTTATCTAAACCTTGGGTACATGAAATGTTATGTACCAACTCATGTTCCGCTATGTCTCATAAACAATCAAATGTTTACCCTAACTAGATGTGCTTCTTTCAAATCAATCTTACAAACTAACATTACAGAATCGAGTCTGGGTAAGAAATGGATACAAACAGACAACATGGATTCCCAATCACTTGAATTCCATTTACAGGGGGAAAGGAACCAACTTATACAAAATCAACTCACACTAGCAAGGCCTACAATATACATGTAATTTGTGGTATTTGTCTGTTTGGAAATGGGAGGAATTGCATTGCTACTCTATGTAAAACCAGTAGTAGTTACATGATAAATATTGCTGTCTCCAACTGCGGAGTTGTGTCTCATTATTTGGATTTACACTAGCTTACTTTAGCCAAATCGGACTCTTCTTCACATAACACTAAGCCAGTCGAAGCCTACACATTTCCACAACATGCTGTTTTTCATTTGAATTAAATTGCCACTTTTGAGTAATGTAATTCAGAATGTCAGATGCCTTTGCATATTTACATGCTGCTAATAACACTTGGGTATTTTTACAGTATGCATGACACAAATGAAAGGAAACCTCATTGAGTTTTTTTAGGTTTGGGCCAAAACCTATGCAAATATATCTAAGTTCATATGTATCAGTTTTTGCACACAGGAGTTAGGTTTAAAAAAAAAAAGAGAGAGAAAAAACAGCTTAAATTCAAGTGAGGTTTGGACACGTTACAAGCATTATGATCAGTATGAGGGGTACCAGTAACCTCAGAGGGAGTGTGCTTATCTTGGTTTTGGCATACGTGAAATACCTTCAGAATTTGCCTGATTTTGGCCCCAAGGCAAACCCGAAGTTCTTTAAACTGACAAAAACACAGCTCTCTGGAATCACTCATTCTTAAATACTTCTAACAACGCTTGGCACTAATACGTTAGGAATCGAACATTTTGGCACTGCTTCCGTCAGAGTCTTAGCTCTATGGTCAACCCTTGTATCACTCAGCTTTCCAGGCACAATTTGATAAATACATAAGCAGTGCTTTTGTGTGCAGGTTTCTGATATGTAGCTATTAAACATGAGGTAGTTCACCGGGGCACCATGTCTGTTAGAACAGTACAGATTTGTGCCGGGGTCATTTCCTTGGTTCAGTCCCATCATACTTTTTTTTTTTTTTTCCTTCTTGAGGTTTAAGCTTTTATAAAATAAACTTTTTCTAGCGTTTCCGATGGCGAGGAGGAGCAGAGCGGTTGGGAATGTCGCTGCCTTGGAAGCCGGTGAACAGTTTTCGAATGCCACTGGCTTACAGTATGCCGGAAAACATCTGTCTACAGTACGTAGAATATTACATAGACAAATGTTTTCAGGCATAAGCCAGCGCGATTCGGAACTGCGTTCACCGGCTTCCAAGGCAGCGACATTCCCACCGCCCTGCTCCTTCTCGCAAACGGAAACTCCAGGAATTGTTTTTTTTTTTTTAATAAAAGCTTAAACCTCAATGACTGAAGCCTTTACAAGAATGCGGACAAGTACTTTTAATATTTCTTGAAAGTTTTTATTTATAACGGGGCCTCTAAGAATGGTGGGTATTATTCAGATTGTTTTCTCTCTCGCCCAATGATGGTGAAATTCACGACGTCTTTGTCAGACAGAGGTGTGTAGGACAAACACAGCACGGCAAAGAAAGGCACTAAACAACAAGTCTTAAAAGGGGCAATCTTAGGGCCGATGTGAACTAATTCCAGTGACATTCTTATTATTGTTTATTTGTAAAGCGCCAACATATTCTGCCACGCGGTACAATGGGGGGGGGGGGGAGTACAGAGATTTGATCATAACATGAACAGTTACATACAAATGTAGCCCTGGTAAGAAATGGGGCTATAGTTCTATCCTCCTCCTGGTATAATCCCTGGTAAGGGCAGGTTGCAAGGAGTTATCATGGGTTTCCCCCACTTCAAGCACTGTCCTGAGTGGTGGAGGTAGGTCACCTGACCCTGTGTCAAAGCAAGAGACACAGGGGCGGTGCCTGTTGAGATCATAAAAGAGCAGTGCATTTTCTATTTAGTGTGTGTGTTCTGTCAGTCTGACAGTAGTGATAGTGAGTTAGGAGGAGAGTAGTGATCAGCTCATGAGTAGAGCTGATCTAGCTACAGTTAGTGAGGTGGAACCAAATACCTCTCACCCTGCTTAGGGGGTGAGGGAAGAGCTAGCCCCACTCTGGATGCCTTTGGTCCACAGTGGCGGCAGGGACATCACAAGGGAGAACAGTTAGTGGACTGTGCATCAACTGTACCTGTCGGGTGCTGCTGCCCAAGAGAATAAAGAGACTGCTGCTTTTAAAGATAATCCTTGTGTGAGACTGGAATCTCTCAATCCCTGGGAGGGGGATTTCTGTGGTAAGGACTCCACCCCGCATTCCTGGGGCCTACTATAGATGGAGGCGCTGCACCATTGAACCAGAATGAAGGCATCCACCCCAGTAACCTGTTCCTGTTATCCCCCATGTCATCGCGGGAGACTCAGGCTCTCCTGTTGCCAGCAGGTATGCACCACACAGAGACACCTAGCCAGACCCCAGAACACCTTAGGGGACCCGATCTGCGATTAAGGGGGGGGGGGGGAAGATGGGCTAGACAAATAAGGCCAAACATGCACAAATGGATACAAAGAGTTAATGACGGACCTGCTCGTGACAGTTTACAATCCAGAAGAAATTAGGGGAAATGTTGAAACAAAAGGTAAGGTGTCTAATTGTGAGATGGATAATGCCTCAGGATGGAGTATTGTCCAGCTGCACAGCTGGTCCCATTAAGGTTTGGGGATGTTGGGTAGTATTAGATAGGGCGGAGATTGGTCTAGCTGCCCAGCTGGTACCAATAGGGTTGGCGGGGGTGGGGAGGGTGTTAGGCGGTTTGCTAGATATCTATGAAAAGGTGAGATTTCATGGAGTTTTTAAATGACTGAAAACTGAAGGAGAGTCTGATGGTACGTAGTAGGGAATTCCAGAGAGAGAAGCAACATGGAAAAGTCTTGTAGGCGGGAGTGAGAGGAGGTGATAAGGCAGGAGGAAAGACAGATGTCGTGAACAGAGCGTAGGGGGATTTTAGGTATATATTTAGGGATGAGGGCTGAGATATAAGGGGGGAATAAGTGACAGAGAAGCCCAATGCTACATCCAATATGACAAAAATACACAATAAAATACTTATATATTCTCTTGAAAAAGGGTAATTTCGTTTAACCCTTTGGCCAAAGCATTGTAAGCCTGCAAGGCAGACCCAGTTCGCAGGTCCTAACACTACCAGATAAAATACTACTATACCTCTATTAGGATTGTGTGTTGTTTGTTAATATAAGGGGGGCAGCATCGTTGAGAGCTTTGTAAGTTCGAGCTAGGGTTTTACTTCTTATTCTGGAGGATATGGGAAGCCAGTGTAGGGATTTGCACAGCGGAGCAGCAGAAGTGGAGCGGTGAGTGAGGTAGATGAGTCTGGCAGCACCAATTTGGATGGATTGGAGATGGGACAGACGGACAAGGGGAGTGTCAACTAGGAGAAGGCGGAACAAGATGGGTGAGTGAATTTGAATTTTAGTTGCATCATGAGTGAGAAACGGGCGTGTCCTGGCAATATTGTGGAGGTGTAGATGGCAGGACTTCATGGGGGTCTGAATGGGAGGTATGATGGAGCAATCAGAGTCAAAGATGACCCCCAGACAGCGGGCTTGAGGTGTTGATGAGATTGTGGTATTATTGATAGTGAGGGCAAGTTTAGTTGTAGGCGTGGCAGTGGAAGTGGGGAAGAGTATTAGTTCTGTTTTGGACATGTTAAGATTCAGGTAACGGTGGGACATCATGGAGGAGATTGTAGAGAGACAGTTGGTGACACAGGACAGGATAGGGTAAGAGGAGATGAGAAGTAAATGTGGGTGTTATCGGCATAGAGATAATACTGAAAGCCAAAATATTGTATTTGATTACCAAGAAAATAGTGAGAAGAGCAGAGGTCCAAAGACAGAGCCTTGTGGGATTCCAACAGAAAGAGAGAGTGAAGAGGAGGAGACACCAGAGAAGGAACCTCAGAAGGAGCAGTTGGATAGGTAGGATGTGAACCAGGAGAAAGCTTTGTCACGGAGGTCAATGCAAGGGAAAGTGTTCAGGAGAAGGGGGGGAATCGACAGTATCGGAAGCAGCTGGAAGATCCAGGAAAATTAGTAAGGAATGAAGTGACTCTTAGACTTAGCTGAAAGTAGGTCATTGGGTCCTTTTGTAAGGACTGTCTCAGAGGAGTGTATAGAGTGCGTAAACCAGATTGCGAATGAGTCAAACGGAGTTGGAGAAGAGAAAGGGTGTATTCAAGTCAATCAAGTAGCTTGGAGGCAAAGGGGTGAAGGGAGATAGGGTAGTAGTTATGGAGGCAGTTTGGGTCAAGAGGTTTCTTTAGAAGGGGCGTGATGAATATATGGTTAAAAGAAGATGGGAATGTGCCAGTGATGAGAAAGAGGTTAAAAAGTGTGTGTGCCGAGCATGTGCATTTTAAGTGAAACTTCTATACTGTTTTGTCACAGAAATTTTATTTGTAATGGTGATGTTTTTAATTAAAAATCAAAAATCAATTTAAGTGCCAAAATGCAAAGAAGTTTGACTTAGAACACATTTTAGCTATTTGCACTTCTATATTTATAGTAACTGTAAATTCCTCATGTGCGTCACTGTGTGTGTGCGTCACAATGTGTGTGTGTGTGTGTGTGTGTGTGCATCAGTCAGTGTGTGTGTGTGTGCGTCAGTGTGTGTGTGCGCATCAGTCAGTGTGTGTTTGTCACTGTGTGTGTGTATCACTGTGTGTGTTAGTGTCTATCACTGTGTCATTGTGTGTCACTGTGTGTGTATCACTGTGTCATTGTGTGTCACTGTATGTCATTCTGTCACTGTGTGCTTGTGTCGTCCAAGTGTGGTGCTGGGGTGGAGGGTGCGTTCAGCATGTCCTGTAGGCTCTCCCAGTGCTCCCCGCCCCCCTTCCCTCCTCTCTTCCCTCCGGCAGAACTGTAGGGACACAGCGAATCTCCTGGCCAAAGAGGAGGAGATCTCGGGGGAGCTGGGGCAGAAGAGATGCTGTGGGGAGGTGGGTGACTGTGGCGCTGTGTGCTCGGTGTGGGGGGAGAGAGTGTGTCATCCAGGGAATCCAGCGCCGCCGACCCGCCGCTGCCTTACTCGTTACTGGACACGAGCTGTCCGAGTCCCCTGGCCCGAAGCAGCCCCCCCCTCTCTCCACCTCCTGACTGAGCTGCGGGGACGCAGTGCCCGGATGTCGCAGTCCCCGTCGCATCTCCCATCCGAAGAGGAGATCTCTGGGGAGCCAGGACACAGACGTTTGTTAGGTGGGGTGTGTTTGTGTTGACTGGTGGGAGCTGGCAACACTGATGTCGCTGATGGCCTCTTCTGCCAGCAGTGACGTAATTTCCCGAACTGTACTTCCGTCACCATCAAGGCAATTTACAGTACTGCCAGGGAAATTTTCATGTGGTAGGTGCCGGCCAAGAAGTTTCACTTCAAAAGGTGAGTTAGGGTGGGTCTTAGTGTGCCAGAGAGGGAGCAGAGGAGATGTGAGGGAATAGGATGAAGGGGGCAGGTTGTAGCGTGAGATGAGACCTCATCCTCAGTCTCCGGGAAAAATGAGTTGAGGGTGGATTTAGGTGTGCAAGGGAGGGAGGTGTTGTGTGTGGAACTTGACATGTAGAGATGTCATGTCTGATTGACTTAATCTTGTCTGAAGTAGGTGGAGAGGTCTCGAGCTGTGAGGGTAGAAGGTGTGCAGGTGTAGTTGGGTGGAGAAGGGAGTAAAGGTGGCAAACAACATTGAGGGTTAGAGGACAGAGTTTGTATGAGTGAAGAAAAGTAGGTTTACTTGGCAAGACAATGGCAGTGTTATAGGAGGAGAGTATGAATGTATAGTGGAGGGAGTTCAAGAGAGAACATCTGGGTGATTGACACCTTTTTTTTACCCAAAATTTGACCCCGATAAGCTTTTTTTTTTTTTTAATTATTTGAAAAAGTGAGACTTGGGAGGGGTGTGATCTCCTCTGGCTGCTCCCTTTTGTCTGCCCGAGTCCCCTCCCCACCTCTCCTTATCTTTATTAGCTTAATGTAAGGGCAGGGATAAGGGTAAAGAAAACCATTACTTTTAGCATTGTTAGGTTTGTTTAGGGAAGTCAGTTAGACTGCTACATTTCTTAGTATGTAATCTGGCTGGCTATGTCGGTATTAAACTTGTTATTATGTTTTTGTCATATTATTACAACAAATCCAGTTTTACATCATGTACATTCACCAAATACAATTTTTTTTTTTTACATTCCCGTTAGAGATTTAACAAATGAGAACCTAAAGACAAAACTGAGACTACACTACTTCAAAGAAGAGCAGAATATGCCCCATCAATTTGCCATTCTCATCGTAATTAAGGCCGAGTCCATAGAAGGGGAGGCCGCGCTAAGCCGTGCTGACGCTCCGCGCCCCTGCATCCTCCATGAGGATGTCTTTAGAGGGGGCTCACGCGAGCATCCGCAGGCGTGCTGGGGCGCTGGATTTTTCAGCCGACAGCCAAGCTGTTTATCAGAGCGCTGTTGGCAGAAAAAATCCAATCAGCGCGGAGCAGCGTCAACGTCACGGCACCATGACGTCGGCGCCGTGACGTTGGTGCGTCGCTGGCGATTGGCCCAGTGACGTCACTGCCCCGCCTCCCTCAGTCTCCCCCCGCCTCCCGATCGCGCCAGCTGGCTCGCCTGCAAGTCCATGGAATCGCGCAGATTTCAGGAGGCGAGTCTCAGCGTCAGCGCACCTCAGCTCTGCTCAACCCTCTATGGCCCCAGCCTAAGCTTGTAGTACAGATGTAGCCAGGCTTACTGTTTTCAGTGCTGCGATCGCGCACGCTCCCAATACTGTGTCGATTGTGGCGCTGAAAACAGAAAGAATCAACGCTGCATGGGGTCCGTGTCTGTGAATGGGACCCCTGCAGTATTAATCCTTTGCCTGCTTCAGTGCAATAACCCCCCCCATACCTCTTCTCTGTTCGCTCCTGTGCAATCCCCTTGATGAGCGAATGGAGAGCAGTTCCACTCCTCCGGCTCTGCTACAAACTGCCTGGCACTGTCCAACCCCGTTGATGACGTAGATGACTAATATGGATATCTACATCATGAGGGGGAAGACTATGGGACAATATGTGGTCATTTATGGCATCAAGGGGTTTGCACAGTACCAGACAGTGTTACATGTCCTGCCCAACCCCTTGATGATATACTGTAGATGACAGAATATAGTATTCCTCTTCATGATGTAGATACCCATATTTGGCCATCTACATCATCAAGGGGGTGGACAGTGCTGGAGCAGTGAGAGTGAGTGCCGGTAATAGCTGCAGGCGACTGGAGCAGGGGGTAGTGCGAGAGCGGCAGCACGTGAAGCAGAGGGAGAAGAGATCAGGCATGGGGCCAGCATGAGCAAGCGGAGGATTTGCACAGCGGGGGTCCTATTCAGAAGTATGACCCCCTCACAGCATTAATCGGCCCAGCCGCAATTGTAACTATCCACAGCTCCGCAGAATTGTGCTTGTTTGTCCGCGGTGCCGGGAACAGCAAGTCTGGCTACATCTGTGCCTCTCAACTGAAATTATATTTCCTTAACAATTCTTTAGATAAAGTCTTGAAATAAAGACTCCATTGGCATCGGGTGCCAGTTACCTGGTCCATCTGAGATGCGTTTCATCAAAAAATTAGTTATTCAGTCGACTTCACACTGATACAGCTTGCGTGTACAGTTCGGAGGCCTTTTATTTAAGTTTTGGGCTAATTGAACAGTTTTTTCTAGATTTGGCATAGGCCTATAAGTGTTTTTCCCAGAGAGTTCTCTGTACACTATAATTTAATCTCTTGCTGATCCATTTAAAGAGGCAATCCACGTGGGCGTTTTTTTAATATATAATTGAAGCAGGGGTCTCCGGTGCTGAACACCATTAATTCATCCTGCTTCCCTAGATACTTCCCTCCCTCCGTAGGGGGCGCCGGTTGCCGCTCTGCTTGGCTAGCAGGGATCACATACTGGCAGAGTTTCAAGCTCCCCGCGCCCTACGGGCCAATAGGAAGCCGTGACATCATCAGGTTGGCTTCCTGTGGGCCTGCGTGAGCAGTAAATTTTACCGGGATACTGGCACCCCCTTTGGAGGTCTGTATCTCGTGAAGCAGGGGGTCCCCAGAGCTGAAATTATTGGGGTTCGCGAGACCCCCTGCTTCAATCCTATGTTAAAAAAAAAACCAATACAAAAAAACGCATGAAGTGCTCCGTTAAAAGATATCACGACCTAAAGCAAGTAAAAAAATATTCAGCACCAATATAGTGACTGGAGATTGAACTATACCATCCTTGCACTAATACCATCATTGGGCCCATGTCTGGACCAACCACAGCAGTGGCTGTTTTGACAGAGTTGTTTGTAATACTACAGATGGCAATTGACCTAAAGGTTTTCACCAGGTGAAGTTCATGTTTTGGTCACACGGGAGCTAGAGAAACTTGCTTAGTCTTGCTTAGAAAAGGAGTGTTTCCAGCTTCTAGATACAGCGAGTGTTGACAACTGAGCTTTAGGTAGGAAGCAGTGCAGATCGGTATCAATAAGTAAGATGGCGAGTTTATCAGTGTGTGTGTTCACATTTTATATCAGCATTATTGTTGTATGTCCTTGTCTAGGGAACATAACCGTCCTACCGTACGTGCATCTAAAGCTGTGTGCTTGTTTATTTTTTTACCGCTTAATGATATTTTTATTAGCTTATTAAATTTATCCCCAAGAGGATAAATCTCCAATAAACCCTACTTTGGTTAGGGGAATTAATAGCATTGTAAATAAATAAGATTAAAATGTTATAGGCAGTACGCTGATATAGCTTGTTATATTCTGAGTTATTTGTTTTAGAAAATTCACAATTTTAGCCGTATTTAAGAATGATTTTAAAGCAACATTTCTATATCTTTGAAACGTCCGGCTGGCCAGGCAGTGCCAACTCTTACTGATTGTATGTGACTGTCACTGATTTGGAGTCAGACTCACTGATATTTAGCATCAGCATCTCCTACACTTCAGTGGAATCCAAAGATACCCCACCCAGAGGCAGTAACAGACCACTGAAGTCCATGGCGGTTAACACAGGATAGGGCTGTGGTACCCTGTATCTCAGATTGGTGAATCACGGCCAATATTTCATACAATTCTCATATGAGTGTCAAGTAATGCAAACTTAATACACCACGTGCCCATCTGTAAAGGACTTTAGTAAATCCAAACCCTAAATCGGGCGTGGATGCGTCTCACCATTTCAAAGGAGTTTGCAGGATACAGGAAGGCGCGAGGCATACAGTGGTGCATCAGAGCATTTAAACCAGGGGTGGTCAACTCCAGCCTTCAAGGGCCACTAACAGGTCAGGTGGTAAAGATATCCCAGCTTCAGCACAGGTGGCTCAATCTGTGGCTCAGTCTTTGACTGAGCCACTCATTGAGTCACCTGTGCTGAATCAGGAATATCCTGAAATCCTGACATGTGGGTGGCCCTTAAGGACTAGAGTTGGCCACTCTTGGTTTAATGTTAAACTTCTCAGAACTTTGGAGGGGAAAGTTCATAACTTGGTATAAATTAACCTGTAGCAGAGGGATGACAAGCCTGTAACCTCCACAACTGGCTCTTGGATCAGTTCCATTCCTCATTCTAAATCAATGCTAAAAAAAATCTTTAAGCCACCAAAAGTAAATTGAATTGTAATTAAATTCAAGGCGTCTTGCCGTATGATGGTTGCATTTACAACTCTTGGCAAGGGTCTAAACTCAGAGCATTCAGAGTGTGTCAGCTTTTACAGCAGTGATACACGTGATATACAAATAGGAGACATAAGAGGAATAAGCGCTTCAGACATAAAAGTGACATTAGGAAAAGGAGTCCCTGCCCCGAAGAGCTTACAATCTAAGTGGTAGCTAGGGAGAACTTATAGACACAGTTACGAGGGTGTTGTGGTAAGTGCAAGGGGTCATGGGAAATGCATATGAGATGTATAGTATTAATAATCAGTAGCGGATTTTCCATGAGGCCCGTTAGGTCAACATTTTGGGACGGCAAAAATGTCTGCCCCATATACATTTGCCGCGCTCTTGGGCCTATCGGGCCTGATGGGAAGGCACTTACTTGTAGCGGCCTCCTCCTTGCTATCCGCCGCTGATAATAATAATTCATAATTGCGCTGAAATGTGAAGGCGATTTCGTACACTGTCTCTCATGTCTCATCTCAGCAGACGTGCGCAGCAATATCTGCAACTTTGTATCGGCGGCATCTGGGCAGAAGTTTTAGAAGAGAGGGGCAGCCAAATGAACGTAGCTAGAGGAAAGGACTGACGTATGACACAATCTGCCCCTTCTAACGCGGCAACAGATACCTGTCTCACAATCGACTTTGGTAACCTGGAGGTGTTTTGGCCTCGGGCCTCTCTATGGCACAGGGAGCGACACCGCCTCGACATTTCATTTAGAAAAAGGAAGAGAGAGCGCCTAATCCCAAGGATTTGGCGTGAAAGCCCTCGCAGAAGCCCGCTCCCCGTCAGTCAAAGGGAAGGAGGTTGGGCTGTTTTCATTAGCTGAATATCTGGGGAAGGAAGCTTCCAAGATCATAATGTTTTCTAATCCCTGACCAAACTCTGTGGATAAAGATGCAACGCGGTGTCAGGAGTGCAAATGAAATGGTTTTCCAATGAATGCTTTTTCCTGTTCTGTCTGGCACGTGTAAAGTGTCTTGTGATGCTGCTAATGCAGGTAAACAGTAGCACTTGTCAAAAGAACCAGTTATGCTTAATCTGATACAATTATCAACATATTTCATTATGAGGAGCTTCTCAGGGATTAAGGCCCATATTTACTAAATGGTGCTATTCCATGAGACACCTTCTGGTGCCAGAAGACTTTATAGCCTATTCAAGTCATCAGCCTATAATTAGGCGTCTCCTGGCTGACGATTACATACTAAATATGGGTTAAATGTAGAAGGGGTGGACGCTATAATGGAAGAACTTTTATAGGAGTCATTTTATATATATATATATATATATATATATATATATATATATATATATAATAGATAGATGTAGCCCACTGTGTGATGGGATCTACACACTTACCCTGCCCCTTGGCAGGTTCCTCTCCAATTTTCTATGGACATGTGATTGTTAATGGACATGATAGTAGCCAATGATAAGGGCTGTGAAAGAGGTGGGACTAAGAGGGAGAGGAGTCTTTAAAAAGGGGGGCAGCCATGTTGAAGGCAGATCCATGCGGATCTGAGTACTATCAGGTTTGGTATCAGGATTGCGGAGTGTACACATGTGCACCTGGCAGCAGGCGCAACAAGTTACAGTCCAGATGTGATCGTGACTCGTGATCGTGAGTGCCATTGGAGGGCACCGTAAGTGGCTACAAGGCACAAGTGGTACCGATGCACCCTTTTCTAAGCTACAGTTAGTGCACAACAAGCTCCCACAGTGTGCCAAGACCATTACAAAGCCAATATATCCTGGGGATTGTATTATAATTGTATGCTATATGTAGTGATCCTTGGCTGAGGTTCACAGGTCGCCTGAATGACCAAGGGTACAGTAAATCTGTTATATCACCCGAATACCGTGTTTGTATTTTCTCCCGCCGTCTGACCGTAGGCCACGTGTGGCCCATTAAGTTATCAATCGGGACTCAGGCCCCCACCTCAGCAATAGTCATAAGTCTGACGGCTAAAAAGAAGGGGTTACATTGGAGGCGCTGCTGAGAGTCACAATTTTTGGGGGTTTAATTAGTGTAATATACACTATAAGTTCTTTTTCGTCCGGTCAGACATAGGCACGACTACAGAAGTTGCTAGAACATTTTAGTGCCCCTTGACAAAAGTTTGTTCAACCTCACAATGAGTGCGGCCATTTTAAGCGACTGGTGTGTGCGAAACAGGCAGAATTGTCATAAAGTGATACTTCTGGTTCCTGATAAAACGAATTCTGTGAGTATCAATAGGGTACTTGAGGCGGACCCCCGTGGGGACGGGCCCAAATCCAGGGAGAAATGTTATGCTACAATTCTAAGATTGCATATATATTGTGTATGTGTGATGAGGGTATTGACCCTGCTAAAGTACCCGATAGTATTGTGGAGAAGGAGCAGGAGGTATGGGTTGTCACTGTGGGATGTAAACCGGCCACTGGCCCTAGTAATGCTGCCAAGCACACTATAGTAGATAAGGTACGAGAATTCCTCACTAGTGAGGGCGCTACTATGGAAGACTTCTGTAATTAAATGTACCCCAAAGTACCTGCTTCCTCTACGGAACATGCCCCAGCTTCCCCAGAGGTTCTTATCACAGCTATGGGACAGTTAGTGGAGAAATCCATGCACTCCAGTGGGGGAAATAATTACTATAGGAGATGACTAATCTTCTCTGGTGTAAGTACCAGAAGTAGAATCCCGGGGGGGAATGCTAAGCACTGCTGAAAAACGATAAGGCTGGATCGCTCCAAAATGTTTAAAAAATACTATTTATTTGGCCGGTTGCAACATAATAAAATTTGGGATGAACCGACAGAAAAAAAACTCTGACGCCGAGTTTAGGTGTAAGTACGACTCCCAACAGTGAGGATGATTTGGAAAGTTGGATAGAGCAGGCCACGTAGATGGTACAGGAATGAGGGGGCTCAAATCAAGACAAGAAAGTCGGATTTCAGAAAGCCTAAAGGGGTCTGCATTAGCCATAGCTGTTAGAGCAGGAAGTGAGGTTAGCACCCCTAGTGAATACCTGCAAGCGTTAGATAATACATTTGGAGCCACAGAAAGTGGGGAAGAATTGTATTTCAGATTCAGGGGCATGTATCAGCTTGAGGGTGATAAACTATCTGAGTTCTTGTGCAGACTGGAAGTGTCTTTGAGAAAGTAGCAAAGAACAAGGGTATCACCCCTGATTAGGTTGATCACCCCCGAGTAGAACCATTGATCTGGGGGGTTCCACTTGGAGATGCAACGACCCTCTATTTGCGACTCTGAGAACGGAAAGAGTCTCCCCAAAATCTTAGAGCTACTGTGAGAAATACGGGATGAGGAAGAGCAGATGGCGCTTCGCCTGGCCGCAGGGCAGCCCGCTAATTGTCACAGGAAAAAGCCAATGACATCTGGCTAGTGGAGGAAGGACAGAAACGAGCTATGACCCCGATAGGCCAAGTGAGGAGTGGTCCAGCACAGGCAGAGCAGGTGAACCCGCAGGGGAGATGTCAAAATGGATGACTGCCATGCGAATGGAAGAAGTGGCTAATGCGAACATTCGAGAAGAACTTCGGGAGAAGCACGATGGTCACCCCATAGGGGACAAACCTCTAGATATGGGAGGACCGTATTTCTGTTATAGATGTGGGGAAGAAGTTTCCAAAGGAGATCACTGGAGTAGAAGGACCATTGATGGTGGTGGCCCTTATATGACCTGAAGTCCGCAGCAAGGAAGAAACTCGAGTAATAATTGGCATGAATGCATGAATGCTAATATCTTTGCAACTAGTTAAATGGTGCTAGACCATCGGCGGAAGCGATACGGCAGGACATTAACCATCAATCCCTTGTGATTGAAGGCGTACCAGCGGATGAAGAGAAAAGACAGGGCTCAGAGTGAGGGGCCCATTGAATTAGGTCACATCGCACTATTATATGCCCTTTATCACTGCGCCGACCTTTTGCACCTTGTTGCACTTTGTTCTCTCACCTACAACTTCAGCCTGA
Organism: Ascaphus truei; assembly: GCF_040206685.1. Taxonomy (NCBI): domain Eukaryota; kingdom Metazoa; phylum Chordata; class Amphibia; order Anura; family Ascaphidae; genus Ascaphus; species Ascaphus truei. The sequence goes on from NC_134487.1 coordinate 294,228,572, forward strand.
ACTACAGACCAGGAAAGCAAAACATTGATGTGGACGCCCTGTCTCGAATTTAGAGATACTCGGGAGCTAGATAGACAGTGGGAAGAAGCAACCCCCGTCAGAGTGCGAGCATTGTGTAAACAAATTGAGATGCCAAGATGGGTTTATGACTGCGAATCTGAACAGAGTGCCTGACAGTCTGAGAATATCCCCCACCACCGTACCCCTGGTATACTTTTACCCGGCAGCGTTAACCATGGAGGGGTTGCCTTGGTTAAACCGGCAGAACCTAGCACAAGCACAACAGGCATCCCCCCCCCCCCGCCCCCTAGTTTGCATGGGATGTGTTCAGCAAGAAAAATAAATCAGCGTCTAAGTGCAGATGTTTAAATAAAGTGATAATACATTGTTGACGTGGCTCATATGTTATGCCTACTTACAGTGTAGACAACGATATATATGCAAATCCAAAACTGTGGCAAATGTTGTGGGGGATTGATAATCAGATGACATGCACGTCAGAATAGAAGAAACAGCCAAACATAGCGCATATCAGTAGAAAGAGAATTTTATGTATCTAAAAATGTAAGGGCTGTACTCACACTCTTTACAAATGTCAAAAGCAGTTCACAATATTTATGTTCATCGTGAGTGACCAATCAGCTCACCGCCCCCGATCCTTCTGCGACGCCAATGTGAGGACCGTCTCCCCAGCTGTGGGAGACTCTGCCGGTGGCTCCGTGAGCTCCGTGACGTCACTTCCTGTTCGGTCGGACGTCACTTCCAGTTTCTCGGTTTGCTGGCTGATACGTGTCTGTGAGTGCTCTGTAACCTCATACAGTCCCACTCAACGCGTTTCGCCAGTTGATTGGCTTCATCAGATGTGAAGCAATTAAAGCAATGACCTAATCTCGTGATTAAGAGCGGAGTAATGTTCAGTGTAGCAAAGAAGTCCCAGTACACAGTGACTAAGAAATTGGTACTTCCTTGCAAGTATAGACGAGTGGTACTCCCTTCTCTCCATGACAATCAAGGCCACCTGGGCACAGATAAGATAAGATAAGATAAGACCGATTCTTTTGGCCTCCGATGGCTCAGGATATTGAAAAATATTGCAAGAACTGTGGAAAGTGCGTGCCTAGAAAGACTTTACCTACGAGGGCCGCACTATTGACAAGTATCACCAGTCGTGGATTGTACATTAAATGATGTAAAGCTTGCTGTGTGTGTATATGTCTATATGTGTGTGTGTATGTATGTATATATATATATATATATATATATATATATATATTATATATATATATATATATATATATATATAAACATACATACACACACACACAGCAAGCTTTACATCATTTTATGTAAAATAAATTTGCTGAGATATCCTTGGTTTATCCTCAAAAAAAAGGTACCTTCTTTCTTGTGTGTGTGTATGTGTATATGTATATGTATATATATGTATATATATATATATATATATGTATATGTATGTATACATATATATACATATACTTAGTTAAGTTATGGTGAGTAAAAAAAGTGACAAAAACCCTCCACAGCAAAGCATATAGCAAATGGAAATATACGGTATGCTCGTTTGCATGTCTTAGGCAGGTCTGCAACCCCGCCTTTCCCCATTATCACCCAGCACACAGCACTTCCACAGCAGCAAGGGATTCTGGGAAATGACATGCAAATGAGCACACGGTGCCACTTTTTGCTTCAAAAACCATTTTAAACATGGTTCCCTATAGGCTTAAGCTTGCTGCATGGTCACTGCATAGCCAGTTAACCAACCCCACACTGATGAGACCCATTAAGTTCGAAACAGCTGTCTGTGGGTGGGTTTTCTGGCTATGCATCTTAACCCTGGCTGTGCTCAAAGCTGTAACATGCAGCAAGCTTAAGCCTATAGGGAACCATGTTTAAAATGGGTTTTGAAGCAAAAAGTGGCACTGTGTATACATACATACATACATATATACACTGAATATATACACACACACACACTATTTTAACATTATGTGACTACCTTTAAAACGAGAGTAGCCTCCAAGCAATCCTGTACACCTCATTGTGGAGGCAAAGGCGGTACTGTATTTTGGTTTTCTCCATGTTATGACCTGTCTTGGAATTCCACTGCAGATCACTTTACCATAAGACAACAGCTAACTCTAAATAGGATTGCAACCTGACTCCTGGCCTCCCTGAGACATTTCTCTAGTCCATGTTTTCAAATGAGACGTTGGGATGTTTTAAAACCTGAACTGGCTTCCACTAACCTTTTAACCCTTCGCGTGCCGGAGCAGCAGTGGCACGCGCAACCCCCCCCCCCCCCCCATGATCGCTCCATCCCTGTCCTATCGGATCGAGTTTACGCAGAACGCGACATCCTCTGCAAAAACGCGCAGTAAGGTTATGATGTAGATACTACGTGATGGAGATCCTGGGGGGCCAGATCCCATGACACAGTAGCTATGTCTACAGAGCATTCGGTGGGTTAATATGTGCCATCTTTTACATTATCCATTCAAGTGAGAATACTGGACTATACCACCCCCAATTACCAAACCTACACTGGGATCGCATCCCAAGAGCAAGGGGACAACTGTATCATGATTCAAATAGCTGGTTTGTTTTTACCAATGTTAACCCAAGTCCCATGTGTATGTATCATAATGGCAAATGTACTCAGCTAATATTGTGAATGAACTAATAATAGAGATTACATTGGTGGGCAATAGAAGTGCAATCACATCGTACGCCTGCTACATACAGTACGTCTGATCAATACTAATAGATTCTATGTTACAATCTTACAATGACAGCACGGCTCACAGAAGAAAGGAATGCCATGTAATGATTGAGTAACAAGCTGAAACAAGATGTATTATTATTTTGCATGGGGAGTCTAGGAAATATCATATGTTGTCAACATTTTGCACAACTGGGAAGAGTCAAAACACAGTGTATTATTAAGAAGATCTTTATTTTGTTACTTACTTTCCTTATCTGGTGCAAGAAAGAAACAGAATGATCTCACATAACTATCATAAGTAGACTCCAACTATCTACTTTATACCGTTTTACACGCAGCTCGCATATTTCTGTTAGCAACCAAGACATGTGTACTTAAGAGATCTGAGTATTTCTGAGGCTCTGGTTCACCCCGTTTGCATAAAGTGGAAGGGGAGGAGTGATTTGTCCATGATATGTTGGAATTAACTCGACCACTGCTGTGATCAAGTTTCAACTACTGCTTCCAATATTTAACTATTAATATTTAACTATTTTAACTCTGTGCCCAGGACATACTTGAAAACGAGCGGTAACTCTCAATGTATTACTTCCTGGTAAAATATTTTATAAATAAATAAAATATTTGGATTGAATAATTTATTCCAATATTGAAAGTCTTGGCACTGGCATCTCTACCTTTGGAGAAGAGATGGTGACTAAGAAAAACAAACTTATTTGCTTTGTTCACAAAACGGTACAGCTGGGCCGTGTGACTTCATTAAGAGTATGCAGCAGAAGAGTATTCCTTCCCAAATATTACACGCAAGTATGACTGTGTTTGACCATCTACTATTGTTTAGAACAGGGGTGCTCAACACCAGAACTCAAGCCCCCCAAGAGGTCAGGTTTTCAGGACATCGCAGCTTCAGCACAGGTGGCTCAATCAGGGCCTCAGTCAAAGACTGAGCCTTTGATTGAGCCATCTGTGCTGAAGCAGGGACTGATTGAGCCACCTGTGCTGAAGCTTGGAAATCCTGAAAACCCGACCTGTTGGGGGGCTTGAGTACTTTAGTTGAGCCCCCCTACTTTAGAATACTGTATTCTCCAATATAATATTTGAGAAGCAAAAACTTCTTACCTGAACCCGGGGATGCCCCAGAGCTGATTCTCAGTCTTCCAACCTCTGGGAACCCCCCGATTCCTGAGCTATTAGTGATTTTCGTGCCAGTTTTGACATGAAAAATGAAAAATGGTATATAGAAAGTTGTGAGTTCATCTCCCGAGGATGTAGCAGCTTTTTATTGGCTTTCAGAGCAAGCCTACCCCCGTGGCCAAATATTTATCCTGGTGTTGGTATTGCAGAAACCGGGGGTGTCCCTGGAAGTTTGGTTTGGGGATCTCAGGAGCAGACTGTCCTTGTTAGAGCTGGAACATCCCCAGTCCACCAGATCTGTCACCTGTTTGTCACACCATTTTTCTCCAGAAAATACAAGTCGCCATCAGTCATGTCATTTTGATCAGCAATGTTTCCATATTTTTTTAGGCAATGCTATTCTGTAAGACACATTCTGGTGCCAGAAGACACTTTTTCGATTATTCACTTATATGGTGTGTTTTGGTGCTGGACGTTTTTTTCACAGAATAGCACCACATAGTAAATATGGGACAAAAATGGCTACTTAGCTGGGATTCTCCCAGATGTAAACAAATAAGTCAAAACAATGTGTTTGGGGGGGGGGGTGGAGAAGGGGGGAAGGAGGTTGCTTTTTTTAGGACCTATAAGCACAACCAAAATGAAATACCCCAATTCTCATCTACATTTATTACCCAATTATATTACATAAACATATGAAAACAATGGCTCGTAGCCTGGCATACCCACTACACTACACACAATAACAGCTGGTGTGTAGGTTGGCAAAGCTGATGTTATGATGATCGGTATGGTACAACCAAAATAGCTTCTAAGAAAACGACTTCGTATCTAGAGTATATTTTGGTATATTATTAGAAAGCATAACATTCACAGGCTTATCATAGGGCTGCAAACATATATATATATATATATATATATATACAGTGTTCGACAAACCTATACATTTGCACGCCCCGGGCGAGTGGATTTAACATCGTGGCGAGCACCTATTGGCCCAAGCAGCACATGTGTGGTACTAGGTGGCGAGTAGATTTTTTTGTTCGTCGAGTAGATTTTTTGGTGATTTGTCGACCACTGTGTATGTATATATATATATATATATATATATATATATATATATATATATATATATATATATATATATATATATTAAGTGGAAAAATAAAGCATATTTACAATCAGACAGAGACCCTTCTGTGCTGTCCTACCGCGTTTCGCCCAAATATGATGCTTTGTCAGAGCAAGTGGATCTGGGTAGGATCCTCCCATTTAAGTAATCAAACTCTTAAAAAGGCACATACATTCTTAAATGTACATGTTATTTCAGTAATATATGTAATCACGACAATATATATTTTCCCAAGACACATCCTAGGATTATGTATGTATGTATGTATGTATGTATGTATGTATGTATGTATATCTTTATTTATATAGTGCCCACAGTGTACTTAGCGCTTCACTAAGAGACAATACAGTACAGGACATTTTAATACAATAAGTGCAACAAAGTCAGACAATAGGAAAGGAAATCCCTGCCCCCCAGCGCTTACAATCCAAGTGGAATGTTGAGAGAGTTACAGAGACAGCAGGTGAAGGAATAAGTTCAGTAGATGGCACTGCTTGGCCACAATGTTTGGTACGAGCGACTGGGTGTGGGAGCCATGAGTCCAGGCTATTGGAATGATTCATTTCATAGGTGAGCCTTAAGTTTTGTCTTAAAGGCGGGGAGAGAGTTTGCTTGACATATATTGAGTGTGATGGAGTTCCACATGTAAGCGGTACAGTAGTGAGGGAAAACGGTTTTAGGCGAGAAAGCAGTATAGGTGGAAGGGCTGGAAAGAAGGCTGTTCTGGGTAGAGGGCAGGAGACGATCAGGGGCATTAGGGGAAATCAAAGCTGATATGTTGGAAGGAGCAGATGAGTGGAGAGCCTCCAAGGTAAGGAGGAGAACTTTGTGGGTGGTTCAAAATGTGATGGGAAGCCAGGAGAGGGATCTAAAGTGGAGATGACCAGAGACTGTTTTGGGAAAAAGTGAAATTATTCTAGCTGTTGAATTTTGGATAGATTGAGAAAAAGAAAGTTATGAGGCAGGGAGGCCTGCCACCAGTATGTTGTAATAATCCAGAAGGGAGAGGATAAGGAATTAACCAGGGAGGCCTGCCACCAGTATGTTACAATAATCCAGAAGGGAGAGGATAAGGAATTAACCAGGGAGGCCTGCCACCAGTATGTTACAATAATCCAGAAGGGAGAGGATAAGGAATTAACCACTATAAAAAAAATGTACTCTATCTTAAAAGTGTACGTTATTTTATCTAAAATTGGACAACATACACATCTCATTTATGAAAGAAAAAAGAGGCTTATTTTACTAATACTGTATAAGCAGTTAATATATCATAATGATTTTGATAGGGTAGCATATCAGGCAATATATATGATCCAACATAGAGATTTAGAGATTATTTAGAGATTCCATTCAGTATTCCAACCAAATGTTTTTATTTACGCACAAGTTCAAAGATCCAAACCACCTCTCATCATAGGGGGCGTGAGTATTTTGTTAAAATGTGGCCAACACAATTCATGATTTTTAAAATATAGCATGTGGATTGTAACATTAAGATCACTACTGACCAATCAGCAAACTTTGGATCGTTTTTAACGTCCGACCTCCTTGTGAGCAGAGAGACAATGAAACAGTACAATTTCTTTTGACTGGAATCATTCTGTACTGGAAGTAGGCAAATCGGCTGCTGACTGTGACAAGAACATTTTGAAACACAACACTGCCACCTGCAGGCCACGTATCACTAAACACCAAGCCACACCCCCAGCCAAGGATCTTCCAGGAGAAATTCCAGCAATATCCTACATGTGTGGGGTTGTTCTGCAGTGTTAGATAATACTACCTTTTTTTATTTTAACATTAAACTTTTAATGACATTTTAATTAGTTTTAATATACTGAGCAGAGCATGCTTTGATTTCTATAGCAGGCTTTTGTACACTTCCCCTGCAGTGCAAGATCTTTGTAACACTTTCCTGTTTGTGATAATTTGTTGCCAATATTCCCAGCAGTTTGAGTTGCAAACTGTAACAATAGATAATGTTACCTGATTAATGTAAGAATACATTGTAGCTGCTGAGTTACACTGACTGAAGGATTGATTTGAAACTGAAAGGCAGCCATTTAGTGAACCCTGGGAAGTGGGATTTTGCTGACCGATCGAGGGAGAACGAATCGATTGACAGCGTAGGTAATTAGTTTTCAATAAAGGTAATCAAAGGCTACATATATGAAAATAATGTTTTGTGAGCTGCTTGGAGTGCCTCTTTAACACAGCATATTTAAGACATGAAAAAGACATTACTGCCTCTTGCCATGGACGATGAAGGTAAGAAAAATAGAAAATAGTGAAATCTAGTAATTTCTTTTGCAACTAAATTTCATACCGAGCATTTGGGGTTTGGAGGAGCATTTACTCTCACTAGGTCAAAATATATATATTTTTTAATATATAATACTTTCTTACCTTCCATCTAATTCACCATTTTCCCTGAAATAATTTCCACGAGGGAGTAAAAAGTGTGGGGAGAGAGAGTCGCAAGTGCGATATTTATAATAGGATATATATATATATCCTCTTAGCATATATCAGAGGTGAACTCTCGTCTTCCTCCTCTTCATCCAAACCCATATTTCAGGTTCTGGAACTTCTGGACGAATCGAATATCAGAGAGCCTCGAATGTGCGCATAGTGGCGGCCGGCGGTATTGCACACATTCGAGCGAAGGTAAGGCGAATGTCTTTTTGTTAGCCGCGAATATGTATGCGTGCGAATACATGCCCTATTTGCGGCGAATTTGAATGCACCCGTCTCTACTCCAGCCCCATGCATCACCGTTCAGGAGATATAATTGTTTGAAATATTAAGTGTCTGGCAGATAAAATGGAGTTCTCCCTTGAGTGCGCAGTCTAACAGTTACCATGGTAACATCGGAAGCTAGCGGTTAATAAAATCAAGAGACGTACTTATGGGCCAAGATTAATGTTGTGCAGGGTCCTACATTTTCTGAAAAACGGAAAACGGGTACCCGGGCAAAATGAATAATTTTACCCGGCCAAGTACCCGGTTACCCGGACTTCACTTACCTACAGGGTGAGGAAGATCGCTGTGGAGGTTGAGGAGGACCGCAGGACATCATGTGAGCAGCAGCAGACGTCCTGGTGGCGGTGGCAGCAGCAGAAGTCCATGTTCAGCTGATGGGAGCAGCAGGATAGAGCCCACAGCTCATGCCGGTGGGGGCCGGGGGAACTATGTGACCGGAGCAGGAGTGTTCCTATTGAACAGCCGGGGAGGAGCCGGAGTGTTCCTATTGAACAGCCGGGGAGGAGCAGGCTGCTGCTGCTGCCACTGCCACCAGGACGTCTGCTGCTGCCCCCAGATGTCGCAGAAGTCTTCCTCACTGGTCTTCCTCCCCTTCCGTCGCCGGCTGCAGGTGTGTTGAAGTATTTTCAGCTACTCTGGAATTACCCGGTGCCGGTCCCAGCCCCCTGCTGCTGGATCCGGGCAGTTACCCGGTGCTCGGTACATCACTAGCCAAGATACTAGCAGTATAGGGCGGGCTGCTTTAACAAGATTACAGGCATTACAATACGTCGGGGGTATTCAACTTCAGTCCTCAAGATCCACCTGTGCTGAAGCTGGGATATCCATAAAACCTGACCTGTTGGGGGGTCTTGAGGACTGGAGTTCGAGAACCCCTGCAACAAGGACTCAATCGGTATAAAATAGAGAGAATTATACGTACCAACTATCATACCATCCACATACCGCTTCTGGATATCGAATGACTCCCTCAGATTGCCCTCCGTTATGTGAAATATAATATCTGGCTGCGGGCCGGGGGAATACGCCGGGGTAATGGCACGGAGGAAAATTATTTCTGCAAGAGAAAGAAAATATAAGCGCAGAAAAGAAAGACATGTCCACTCTGTGAATATAATACCACTCATTTACTGAGATACCCTGACCTGTGCTATCCACAAACTCTACAGTAGACATTGTTTCAGAGACTTTCTAAATGGAAACATTACACTGCTTACCTAATTTTCTGCAAGATGCCATTAAATACCATTAATTGTCTATTAACACACCATATGTATCAAGGTAAAATTGGAGCAGTTCTGGAGCTAAGTAATGGCACCATACAGAAGTATCAAGCCTTACTGCCTCCCTAACCACGGAAGGTAGCGATACCAGGCCTCGAGTGCAACGAAGAAGCAGTAAGCAGCTTGGAAGAATTCAATCAGCGGGGGTCCCTGCTTCTGACCACCGCAGATTTAATGCTACCGAGTCAGCCACGAGTCCGTAAGAGCTGCACCGAGAGGTGTACGTGGGGGCTCGGTAGCCGCTCTGGCTAGGATTTAAAGCTCCCGTGCCAAGCCACGTGGGCACAACCGGAGAGACTACTGCCCCCCCCCCCCCCTTATGGAGGTCTATATCCAGAACCTGCGGAGACCCCCTGCTTTAACTCAGCATATAAAAATAATAAAACATCAGTTTGCCTTGAGAGCTGCACAGAGAGACACACAGAGAGCAGGGCCGTCTTATCAGCATTATAGGCCCCCGGCAGAGCAGTGCACTAGGCCCTGCCAACTCTCCGCTACAAGTCGTAATTTTTCTCCTTCTGCCGAGTTAGCTGCCCAGCGTGCCCATGCGTTAAGACGGCACTGACAGAGAGGCAGCTTCTCTCCTGGGACTCCTATGCACAGCTCTTACAGTCTCTGTCGCGGGACAAATAACACCGCGCTAATTCTCCCGGGCCACAAAATGTACTGCTTCCAGGTACCGTGGATCAACCGCCTCCAGGACCGCAGACTTCAGCCTGTCGGTCAGCAGCCACGGAGGCAGTAGGTGTTACTACATCTGTATGTCTCACAGAAAAAAGTCCCACTGAAATCAAAAGGATTTCTTTCTTTGACAAATCTTGTGTATACACAGAGAACACCCGCACAACTTAGTATTTTGAACCAATGTGAGGTGCTAACTAGGTAATGGAACCGCTCTGAGTTCATCATCAGACAATGTATCATTTTATGAACATTCAAAGCGAAAGACAGAACTTTGAACATTGGAAGAGTAACCTATTTTAATCTAATATCCTACATTTATTGGGCAATAATCCAAACTGGGTTACAACAAGGTGGTTTCCTTCCCAAGAAAACGAGTCTTTTAGAAGAATCCACATTTCCTGGACATGGGATAGGACAAGATGGTTGCCTGTTACCCATCCCCCTGTTACCCATGTATTGTGTAATCATTATACCCTACCCCCTGTTATTCATGCTTTGGCAAGACTGACATGTTTGTCTGGCATGCCAATAAAGCTTATTTGAATTGATACAGAAAACAAAATACAGACCATTAATAGCAGAGACCCTCCGTGGTCGCAGGGCCGCCGAAAGCGGGTTGGGACCCCAGTGAAACTTTTTTTTCGGATCCCCCAGCAGCTCTTTTTGCTCTCGCACTTAGCTGTGGCGGCCGCCTCTTTGCTGCCGTCCTCCTTCTCCTTACGAACCGCAGCGCCAAGTGACGCCGCGGACTTCAACAACATGCGCTGCGATGGTAACGCGACATCGTGACTTCATTTGACGCTACAACGTCGCATTGCCATGGCAACAAGACTCCATGTGACATCACGTCGGTGACGTCCACGGCGTCACTTGACACTGCGGTTCATAAGGAGAAGGCGGGGGCGGCAGCAAGGAGTGACAAATAATGACACGACAAGAAAGACAAAAACATACTGTATGCAACAGTCGGACTCCCTTCCGGACTGCCGGGACCCAGTAATTTGTACTGGCTTCTCCCCGCCTCCCCCCCTCCCTGCGTCTCCCCCCTCCCCGCCTCCCCCCTCGGCAAGTGACATCTTTGTGAGAAGCAGCCACTGCTTTTTTTTTTTAATGTGACGCCGAAACATTTTTGTAATAGAACACCTGGTCTGAGCTGGTATAAAGCTCTCTTCCTCAGAGATTTACATACGTAGATACTGTACTAACAGATGGATCAGCAACCCGCACCATGATTTACATCACACCAGTAGCGGCCGCACAAAAAAAATATATATATATTTTGTATTTTTAGTGGAGGGGAAGCCCAGAAGCACAAAAGGTGGATAAGCTTTAGCACCCCTCAACTCCCCTTCATATAAACGCCTAAGAGACGGAGTTGTACACCATCTTATTAATGTCCCCCTGTGTTTGCAGAATGTGAGCAGCTTACCTTCCGGGTGATTGAATTCCCTGAAAGTGGGCAGAGAGATAACCGTGTGGGAAATGGTGTGGACCGGGTCCGTCACACAGTTCATATCGTTTGGCCGGCAGGATTTGATGCAACGTACGGTGTCCGATCTTTCGTATCTGATACACACAAATGGGGGGGACGGGGAGGAAAGGGCAACATTTAGTTCCATTTAGGCAGGCTTCCATGTACTTTCCGGGCAGATTTTAATACGGAGAGTAAATACCAGAGAGTTGCTGCTGTATCCTGTTTGTGTTGAGCAGCATTGTACCAATGTATCTAGATCAGGGGTCTCCAACTCAGCCCTCAAGGGCTACCAACTTTTATGGATATCTTTGCGACAGCACAGGTGGCATCGTCAAAGACTGAGCCACCTGTGCAGGGATATCCATAACACCTGTCTTGTTCGTGGCCCTTGAGGGCTGGGTTGGAGACCCCCTGATCTAGATACATTTTACATCACCTTGCATCAATGTATGTCATTTACACCTATTTCAGGAGCAAATCTCCAGTTGTGAGACATGATACTCCCACCCCCTCTCCCCATAAGGGGGCTATGTATCAAGTCAATTTTGGAGCATAGTGGACGCAAAGTGAGGCATTTTCATCCTGCACCTCCTTGGGCCAATGTATTAAGGTAGTTGGTTAGTGTGCCCAGTTTGTGTGTCAGTAGTGTTTCCCGGCACACATCATTTAATACGATGCATCTAACTCTGCGTAGCGAGGGGCGCATTTGTAGAAATGTAATTTGAACATTTTTTTTTTTTTCATTTAGGAAAAAAATTTAAAAATTAGAAACAATTGCGATTATGATGCAAAAGATATTTTCGGGTTTGTTTTGCTAATTTCCAAACGTTTGCCTAACCCTGAAAGTTCTATTTGCAAAACTTTCACTAATTTTCGAATATTCCAATTTTTTGGGAAAACAACCAGCCGCCAATTTTTTTTTTCAACTTGCAAAAATGAGCAAATATTAAAAAAAAAAAATGCACAATTTTTGTAGTGAATTTGAATTTTTGCCGAAAACTCGCTCATCTGCAGTTCGGCGTCGACTATGTTGAGCAATATTTTTATTTCATATTGATACATAGCCCCAAATAAATGATTACCTCCAAATGACATATTTTAATGTATTTAGACTGTTTCATCACATTTCCAGCAACTTTAAACACTGTTAAATAATGTGTGCTGTTGTACAGACCATAGTGTATGATTTGGGAAACATGCCCCCTTTATATAGGGTTTGGCCTCCTTTAAACCGTTTACACCCCTATGGGGCCATGCAGCAAATTAAAGGTGCAATCACACATGGATCCAGAACCACACACGGTGCTAAGCTCTAGCATGCCTTTATTGCCATACAAAAGTCCCTTATGTGGATATGGGTCATAGTCGGACAGACACATTTCTTACAGGCCTCTGAATGGGGAAGTGTTTGTCAATCAAGTGTTTTCTTAACCTTTGTCCCACCCTGTCCTTATCAGAGAACCAATAGAGATAAGGGGAGGTTGAGATGGGGGTTATTCTTTCCATACAAGCACTGGCTGATCACACAGTGACATCACACAGTGACATCACACACAAGGAAATCAAAGCCCTCCCAAGTCTAACTCCAAAAACAAATAAAAATACTTATCGGTGTGAGATTTGGGTAAATCTATTACCCAGGTGAGACGCCTTAAACATGTCACTGGAATTGGCCCTAGGAGGGATTGCCGCTTGAAGCGTGAAGGTTTATTGTGCTGTTTGGGCTCTTCGTGTGCGTCCTGCGCATCAACAATTTTTTATTATGTTTTCCCAACCGGTCTTTCAATGGACGGCTCTGACGCCGCCTGCGGAGATGATGATGTATCAGGGCTCATTTCGAGCACAATTGATACAAATTGCATCATCTTCATCTTGGATTGTTTTTGCGTCCGTGTCTCGCTCCACGTTCTGCGCGTCACCTTGCGATTTGAGGAGTGTCAATGGGAGGAGTTACATGGCACACACAGCCATGAAATGTATCTAACGCTGCGTCTTTGTGCGTCACTTTTGTATCTTGTATTTGCGTCCGGAAATCTGTCAGGCCTGTGGTGGCGTAAACTTTTCTGCCTTACAATTTGCGTCAAATGTAAGGGATACTTTCTCACACTTGCTACAAATGCAAACAGAAAAGGGGGCGGAGCGTCAAAACAAACTTCTATTTGCACTTTAATTAGGTTGATATACTGTATCTCCCCGTTTATCTTCAGAGGAGCTACACTGCGCTTCAAAGCAGGTTAGTTACAGTTCCTTACATAGACTAGAGCAGGGGCGGCCAACTCCTCAAGGGCCACCAACAGGTCAGGCTTTCAGGATATCACTGCTTCAGCACAAGTGGCTCAATCAGTAGCTCAGACAACGACTGATTGATCCACCTGTGCTGAAGCAGGGAAATCCTTAAAACCGGACCTGTTTGTGGCCCTTGAGGACTGAAGTTGGCCGCCCCGTAGGGTACACCATGGGTTTCCAACTCGATTTTCTAAGGGAGATCCAAGTTGTGAGCTGGTGTGGAGCGCTGGACAGGAGATGGACTTCCTCCTCTTCCGTTCAGGTCATCAGTAACGCCGTAGTCGCGTGACCGCTCTGAGGAGCAGTTACGTGATCACGATGCACCGGAGGGACTGCAGCTCCTCCGGCAAGCAAAGGGTTAGTTCAGCCAAGAGAGGTGTGTGAGTAGGAGAAAGCACAGCATCGCGTAGATGTTTGTGTGGTGGAGATGAGTGGTAAACTGAATGACACATGGGAATAAAACAATTTCTCACTGTACATATTGGTTTGCGTGAAGATCCTCCAGGTCGTCATTTAGCAGCAGTTAGGGAGATTAAAGATCCCCTTTCCCTGGTCAAACATTCAGTCTGTAGAACAGGAAGTTTACTTTAGAGCAAGCATGTCAAACTCGCGGCCCGCGGGCCGCATGCGGCCCACAACGAGTATTTTTGCGGCCCAGCTCACGATGTGCCAGCACTGCCAGGAAAAGCGCGGTCTCTGCAAGGGGGGGGGGAAACCTCCCCCCTCTCCTATCTGAGCTTGCAAAGCCAGGCCCGCCTCTTCCTGCTGCATGCAGCAAGTCAAGTGAGCACTGCTCCTTGCCCTCCTGCTCCGATTCCGCTCCCCCCCGTTCCGATTCCGTTCCGACCCACCCGTTCCTATTCCGATCCCCCCCCCTGCATCGATCCCCCCCGCTCCGATTACGTTCCGATTTCCCCCGTGTGTATGTGTGTCTGAGTGTCTGTGTGTGCCTGTGTGTGCCTGTGTGTGCGAGTATGTGAGTATGTGTGTGTCTGAGTATGTGTGTCTGTGTCTGTGAGTGTCCGTGTATGTGTGTGTGTGTGTGTGTCTGAGTGTGTGTGTGTGAGTCTGTGTGTGTGTGTGTCTGTGTGAGAGAGAGAGAGTGTGTGTGTGAGTCTGTGTGTGTGTGTGTCTGTGTGAGAGAGAGAGAGTGTGTGTGTGTGTGTGTGTGTGTGTGTGTGTGTGTGTGTGTGTGTGTGTGTGTGTCTGGGAGAGGGAGAGTGTGTCTGGGAGAGGGAGAGTGTGTCTGGGAGAGGGAGAGTGTGTCTGGGAGAGGGAGAGTGTGTCTGAGAGAGGGAGATTGTCAGAGAGTCAAAGAGTCAGAGGGAGAGAGCAGAGGGAGAGAGTCTGTCAGAGAGAGAGTCTGTCAGAGAGAGTCTGTCAGAGAGAGAGAGAGAGTCAGTCAGAGAGAGAGAGTGAGAGAGAGTCAGTCAGAGAGAGTGAGAGAGTGAGAGAGAGTCAGTCAGAGAGAGAGTCAGAGAGAGAGAGTGAGAGTCAGTCAGAGAGTGAGAGTCAGTCAGAGAGAGTGAGAGGCAGGCAGTCAGAGAGTGAGAGTCAGTCAGAGAGAGTGAGAGAGTGAGTGAGAGTCAGTCAGAGAGAGTGAGTGAGAGTCAGTCAGAGAGAGAGAGCGAGAGTCAGTCAGAGAGAGAGAGTGAGAGTCAGTCAGAGAGAGAGAGAGAGTGAGAGTCAGTCAGAGAGAGAGAGGGAGTCAGTCAGAGAGAGGGAGGGAGTAAGTCAGAGAGAGGGAGAGAGAGAATCGGAGATGCCAAGTGTCAGGAAAAAAACATTAATTTTATCGTTCTTTTTTTTATACTGTACTTTTCGAAATAAACCTACGTTTCTATGAAAATTGAAGTTTTTGTTTTTTTGCGGCCCACATAAACTTAAACCTTGTTTATTTGGCCCGTGTTAGCCTTTGAGTTGACGTGCTTGCTTTAGAGTTTCATGCAGTTTATTTGTCTCAGCTGCCAGCATCTGATCTTCAGAGCAGAGCTGCATATCGGGGCTTATTCTGCAAGGATCTGCCTTCCTTCGATGGGGCTTCCTGTGCGAGAGCACTGGATCAGCGCTATCACAGCTTACAGAATAAACCCCATTGTTGATCTCCTGGTTTTACTTCAGTGTATTAAAAACAATGACAGCTCTAATGATGTAAAGCAGATTATAAAACTTTTTGTTGCAAGATTTTTTCCTGCACATTCCAAACATTGTTCTGTATAATTAAACTGCACCTGGGTTACGCCTGATCGTGACTGAAACGTTCCCTCATCCCCCTTTAGCAACATGCAACATCAAATGTATTAAACTACAAACTATCCAAAGTATTGGCAATAATGACCAAATCAGACTATGTTTCTGCCTCCTGGCTAACAGTATAAGCCATTGCAGATCCTTTGTGTTCCATAAGGTTGCAATGTATATTACTTTATATTACTCACAGAATATCACGTACAATACCATTGTACTGACTTTTTCCAATAAGAGAAAGTGGCCTATATGAATGGCATTTTTACACCAGTTCCAAACCGAAAGTTCAGAGTACATTCTCTTTCCAGCAGCATTTGCAAACAATTGGAAGAAAAATCTTCTCAATTTAATTTCAACTCAAGTTTTCAATGTAATGATTCAATGTATCTTGTAATACCTCGTAATGGACCAAGACAGTCATCTAGAGATGCAATTGTGTGTATAGCCTGGCCTTCGGCAGCTATTGCTAATTCTGGGCCTTTCCTCTGTCAGTCCTGTTAGAACAGGCAGTGGAAAGGTTAATTCCTTCAGTTGGCCTGTTTTGCATTTCAGCTCTGAGTATGTAGCAATATTCAGGGGCGGGCCTAAGCAACCTTTGAGCATGTTAATCCAAAGGGTGGATGTGGGTTGGAACACCCCCTGATGTGTGTGAGCCAATCGGTATCCAGCTTTGAGTTGTAATGATTCAAAGTTAGAGACACTCCCTGAGGATATTCAAATTGAGACATGTTTCCTAAATTTATATTGTCAGTTAGTGAGTGTCAGTTAATCTTCAGAGAGAACTGAGAGAGATAGGAAGCCAAGAAGAGTTCTCTCCCTCCTGCCCCACCTGGGTGAAGAGGGAGGGCAATCAAGCTCCTATGAGCAGAAGGGCAGAGAGCATATCAGGCTTATCATGTTCTGCTGTACGCTGTGTATGCTGCTTTGAATAAAGATCCACAGAAAAGAAGCTGCTGTGTGTGTGTCCCTGTTCCTGGTGTTTGGAGAATGGAGTGTCAGTGGGGGTCTCTCCTCTGGAGACCCCAGTGGATCTTTACTGGCTGGAGGCGCTGTGCACCCTGAGAGAACAAGGTAACCTGTCCCACACCACACCTCCTGTCCCTGTCCTGGGCTCTCCCCACAACACCGCGGAGCACTCAGCCCTCCTGTTTACCAGCAGGTCACAGCACCCAGACCACTCAGAGTGACCAGAAGGAGTGTACCCCCCAATCTCATGTTGGGTGGGGTACCATAGAAGGGTTACATGTGTATAGAGCTTTAGAAACCTCACAGGTATGTTCTTGGTGTGTATATGGAAGCATGGCTTCCATATACCTGTAGCACATATCGTACACAGAACATTTCTTGGATATATTTATTGGCAATACCCGCGAGTTTTAACAAATACATTTCTAGAAAGACCTAGAACTAATGCACTGCGAGCCTCTAAACTTCAACGAAGGGGGTTAAAAATGAGCCCATCCACAGGAAATCGGATCATATACAACTGTGTTACTCAATTAAACTTTTCCTATAAATGATATATACTAAGAGATTTATCTCAGTTTGCAAGACGAAGATTTCTATGAAAAGAAAAAAAATCACATAATAAAATAAAGGTGTCAAATCTCATATCTCTAAAGTGTTACAGTATAAAAAAGAAAGATAAAAATCACTACAGGAACTGCCCCCCCCACCCCCCCAAACAAAATAAAGGTTGTTACTGAGTTAAATAAGCAGACAAATATTTCCACATGAAGTTATGAGCTGCTGCTTTAAGAGACGTGTGCAGGGATACCTCACACTAAAACTAACTATGTTAAAGTCTTTTGTTTCTACCCCACAACTCTAATTAGTGGGGGACGACGACACGTTTTTTACATTATCAGAGAGCCACATTGCTTCCTTTAATGCAGGGGCGGCCAACTCCAGTCCTCAAGGGTCACCAACAGGTCAGGTTTTCAAGATATCCCTGCTTCAGCACAGGTGGCTCAATCAGTGACTTAGTCGAAGAAGGGACTGATTAAGCCCCCTGTGCTGAAGCGTGGGATATCTTGAAAACCTGACATCTTAGTGGCCCTTGAGGACTGGAGTTGGCCACCCCTGCAGTAACACATTACTGTGAAGGTGGCAGTAATTGATTACAAAGGAATACACTGAAGGGATTAGCTCAGATATGCGGTCTGGGCATACCTGCCAACACATGAACAAAATCTTATCAGGAAGATTTGTTAAGAAAATGCAGGAGATTTCTTTATCTTTCATGGACATGAATTGGGTTGACATTTTTTGAGGGAGAAAGTAGACAAATGATGGATTTTCAACAAAGTAGGAGGGAGTGGTACCACACAAATAGGTCGAGTTGGCCAGCATGGTTCCAGGCACCCTCAACACTGGAGAAGCAAGTTGTATTGCTAACTCAACTTCATGTCATCAAGAGCTTTCATTTCAGCAATCTTCCGAAGACATGGAAAACCAGAACTGCACAACAACCTTGTTATATTTGGTTGGCAACATAGAAAACCCACGGCCATGCAGCAAAGCCACGCACTGAATTGGAAGCGTCACCGTGTCCAACGGAGACTAGTAACTGGCAAAGAGACATGGACAACTGCCATTCCTGCTAACCCAAATCAGAAGAGCAGCATGCAACAAGGTCAAACTTTATTGAATCTAAAAAAAGGTAAACAAAACAGCAATGAAGACAAGCCCCTGAGTGCGCGCACACGATCAAAGCTCTGCCGTAACAAAGACGTGAAGTTTGGCAATGAAAGTGTTGACAGTCCCGTGTCGAATAAGATTCATCTGGATAGTAAGGAGGAGGTCCCTGGGTTCTGTGATTTGCCGCTGCATAGCCACAAGGCCACTGTGGGAGTTCACTTTTTTGGTGGTGAAATAACCCTCCTCGTTCCCGCTGGTGATGGACAGTTGAATGTCATCGCCGGGGGCGGCATGCGAGGGGCCCATGCGGAAAATGTCGGTGGGGACTTGGATGTTGGTGGGGAAAGAGAGGTGGTGATAGGTTATTCTCAAGGGCAGGCTCTGGCACTCGTTTTCATTACAAGGCAAGAGCTCACAGCGACTGCAAGAAAAGTGAGAACACAAGAGAAGAGAAGCATTAATGCACATGGAAGCTAAGCGAGCAGAGCAGGAGAGAATAAAGATGAACTGACAGGGTTGCATGTCACGTTGCACAAAGTGGCAGCCATTTATACCATATGTAACATTTGGATAATATTAAGGTGTTATAGCAGCTTTACCTTTTAGACTCAAAACCACAACGTTGAGCAGCGTAATATAAAATGGAAACTACAATATACAATAAGTGCTGCTTTTGTTATGGGTTCTATACCTCACTGTGGCAACAATGCAACATTTGGAAAGTGACAGTGTTCAAAGCTAAAGAATGGAGTAGGGTATAAAAAATTAAATCGGGGCAAAGCAGCTTCATAGAATATTAAATAACAGCCTTAGAGCTACTTCTGAACCTCGTGTGTAAAGCCAATCAATGTAGCAAAATATGTGAAATCTTCTTTTTTTTCCCTGTTGTAATAAATCCGTTCTATAGTATTAGATCATAGTGAATGTGTTTTTTGTTATTATTCTACGCTTAATGCCATTTTTAATCAGTTTTAAAGCATCCTTTGATTTCTGGCCAATAGGAAGCCGCCGCGTCAGTCCTTGTCTTCCTATTGGACCACGTGATGCTGGAGCTTTAAACTGCACCGGGATACCGGCAGCACCTGCAGAGGTAAGTATCTCAGGAAACAGGGGGATCCCGGGGCAGAAATCAACGTGGTTCAACTCCGGAGACCCCCTGCTACAACCCTATTAAAAAACAGTGTCGCCAGGTGTTCTCCTTTAAAAAAAGGAAGCATTAGTTACAAAATGTAGCGGTCATATTGCTTCTAAAAGCGTGTTTATCATCCGTAGACTGACTGACACATTTCTGTGGAAGGTGAGCTGCATATGACTATTGTGTTATGGTCGTTAAAACTAAGCTGAGGAGGCGACTGGTTCCTCAAAAACTTGCAGATAACCAAATAATTGTCAAGCAATGTAGAAACCGTCGACCTTTTGAATGTGCAGAATAATTGTATGGGGCTTATTCTCGGAGCTCCTACGTTGTCAGAAGGTATTTGACATGTTCAGAAGAAGCGGAATGAAATGTAAGAAAAACCCTTATTCTCTATTGCACATCGCATCTTTTAAACCGCGTCTATAAAAAGTGACAAACCGCTCCGTTTAAGAGTCAAAACCCCCGGATTGTACGCGCTTTAGAAGCGGGATGACCTGAGTTGGTGCTAACTCCATCCCCAGTCTGACTTATGGGTTTGCGTGAGAGAGCAAAACCCATATTTCAGGCTCTGGATGGAACTTGCAATAACAACAAAAATGTGCGTTTTTGGAAACGGTTTGCAGAACGGTGCTACGAGAATTGCAGGTTTTTTTTTTTAATAAAAATGTGAGCTGGAGGCTTTCTTGACAAACTGATCGGATTTGCAAAACCAGAGTGAAACTGCGTCTAAAAAGCTTGTAAGGGAGCTTCAATACACATGTATGTGGACGACACAATCCTATATGCACACAGCCCTAAACTCTCCGACCTTGGACATGTACTTCAATCTGTACTTCACCAGAACCCCACCTTAGCAAACTTGATAGCCTCTACAATTCAATATGCAGCTTTGTTCTCCAATGCAGCTACAACACACATCACTGCGAAATGCTCAAAGAACTAGATTGGTCATCACTTGAGTCTAGGCGCAAAGTTAATCTTTCCTGTCTTTCCTTTAAATACTTTCTGGGCAAGCTACCCAGCTACCTGAACAAGCTCCTCATCCCTACCACACGCAGCACTTATCAACTGAGATCAGACTCCAAAAGACCCAAGGCACAACAAAGTATCTGGCTGCTCCTCCTCTTACTGTGCACCCCAAAACATTGAACAACCTACCGGAGACTCTCACAGCCGCCACCAGTCTAAGTTCTTTCAAAACTAAAGCTGTCTCACATTTTAATCTGGTCTGTAACTGTTACATATGCCTATAATATATATTATCTCCAACTGTGCATACAATGTCTTATAATAATAATAGCATGTTCTTGTATAGCGCTGCTAGTTGTACGTAGCGCTTTACAGAGACATTTTGCAGGCACAGGTACCTGCCCCATGGAGCTTACAATCTATGTTTTTGGTGCCTGAGGCACGAGGAGATAAAGTGACTTCCCCAATGTCACGACACCGGGAATTGAACCAGGCTCCCCTGCTTCAAACTCAATGCCGGTCAGTGTCTTTTACTCACTGAGCCACTCCCTCTCCTCTCTTATGTATAGTTATAACTTTGCTCACTTAATGTAACCATGTATTTGTAACCATGTATCTGTCATCATAACTCTGCCCAGGACATACGTGAAAACGAGAGGTAAGTCTCAATGTATTACTTCCTGGTAAAACATTTGATAAAAAAATGAAAAAGCCTTTCAGACACGGATTGGACATACGAGAAGGGCTTACAGAATAGCAAAGCGTGCCAATCCGCTTCTAAATCGCATTTTAGAAGCGGTTTGCCCCACTTTGGCGCTATGAGAATAGGCCCATATATGTGCAGAACAACCTTTAGAAACTGCTTGACAACATGTTAGTAGAGCTGCTGTGGACATAGCAGCCCGCCTTAGAAGAAGGTAAAAAATATGTTTTTAAGATATATTATTAAATGCATGTTGATTGATTAATACTAGTAGATAGATTGATAGATTAACTACTTTCCCCAATAACTGTTCTGCTGTTTACTCATTTGTTCTGTGGATATCAAATGACGCTCATTCAGATATGTAAAAAGCCTAGACTTTTAGAAGTTTAAATTAATTGATAGAGACATGGCATAAAAAGACTAAACCATACGGTAGCAATATTTAATTTCAGATGTGGTGCATGCAAAAGATACTCTAACTTCTAGAGAGCATCAGAATTGCATTTTTATACATATGGCAGAAACAAAAGAAATGTGTAGATAATTATAAATTAAGGTAAAATACGTTTTACGGCTTTTATACGCTCTACAGAAGATAGCTTTAAATCCGGGAAAGTTTTCCTGTTCTCAGTGCATTCACAGTTAAAGAAACAGCTGGTGATATCTTGAAAACTCGTAATGAAACGTATAAGTAATACTAACAAGAAGCACAACACCATTACCATCCCTCTATAACCCTATAATTATATTGTGAAATTCTGCGGTACCCCAACCCACTCTAAGGAGCCTATTCACTAAACTTCGTTAAGTTCATTGCAACATTGATCGGGTTAGAACGTTCCTACCGAACGGTATAAAATGTGCGTAAAATTTGAGATCATAAAAGCCGTTGTTGACAAACAATGCGAGTTTGGGCACTTTTTGAGCTGCTGCACGGCTTGTAAAAGCAAGAGTGCTAACACTTGTTAAAACGCCATTTTCAAGAGATGTTGCCATGTCATTGAAGCTTTGTGATCGGCTACACATGCAAAATCGCTTGAAAAGGGCATTTCACGAGCGTTAAAGCACTTATCGAAGTTTAGTGAATATGCCCCTAATAGCGCGTCTGAGATCAGATGCATTGTAAGGAACCCCAACCCTCTCTAATAGCGCGTCTGAGATCAGATGCATTGTAAGGAACCCTAACCCTCTCTAATAGCATGTCTGAGATCAGATGCATTGTAAGGAACCCCAACCCTCTCTAATAGCATGTCTGAGATCAGATGCATTGTAAGGAACCCCAACCCTCTCTAATAGCGCGTCTGAGATCAGATGCATTGTAAGGAACCCTAACCCTCTCTAATAGCATGTCTGAGATCAGATGCATTGTAAGGAACCCCAACCCTCTCTAATAGCATGTCTGAGATCAGATGCATTGTAAGGAACCCCAACCCTCTCTAATAGCACGTCTCAGATCAGATGCATTGTAAGGAACCCCAACCCTCTCTAATAGCGCGTCTGAGATCAGATGCATTGTAAGGAACCCCAACCCTCTCTAATAGCGAGTCCGAGATCAGATGCATTGTAAGGAACCCCAACCCTCTCTAATAGCGAGTCCGAGATCAGATGCATTGTAAGGAACCCCAACCCTCTCTAATAGCGCATCTGAGATCAGATACATTGTAAGGAACCCCAACCCTCTCTAATAGCATGTCTGAGATCAGATGCATTCTAAATTCTACTGTATTTGGTAAATTTTTCAAATGATCTGAAAGTTGCAGGGAACCCTTTAGGGATGCCTGGGAACTCTCGGGGTACCTAGGAACCATGGTTGAAAAACACTGCTCTATAGGATGCAGATCCTTTCAATCGAGGAGTGAAAAAAGCAAAAGCCGATTTAAAAAAAACCTGCCAGTCTGACATTAATGAGCAAGTCTGAAGACTAATAACATGTATTTTCAGTGATAATCATTGCATGTTAATACTGCACTGTTGTCCTTTGCTGTCTCTCGCCCTAATGGTTTTAGATCACTCAGACTCAGGTTCGTGGTTCCCTAACTGGGCCCTGGGGATTTAAAGGTGAAGTTCTATCCTGCTAACATTTCCGAATACAGTAGAATGTCGTTCCACAAATAACGTGACACGATTCATTTCCCTCCGTGTCCTAGTACGTCAGAGTTATCCGCCGGGACGTCGCTCCCAGCTTTTGGGCACTTTTATTTATGTTACGATTTCTCATGATGAGAATGGGAAAAAAACAAAGAAACATTGTGTATTTGAAACGGGGATTCCATTTTCTGTTTGCACTTTTAGGGATCTATTTAGTATGTTCCTAAAAGATCGTTTGGGACATAAAATTGATGTTAAAAAAAGACTTAAATAAAAAAATATTTTCCTCCTGCTTATGCTGCAGATCAGGGCTGGGGCAACATTAGTCCTCAAGGGCCACCAACAGGTCAGGTTTTCAGAATAACCCTGCTTCAGCACAGGTGGCTCAATCAGTTGCTCAGTCTTTGACTTAGTCTGTGTCAATTACAGTCTTTGCCTGAGCCACCTGTGCTGAAGCAGGGACTGATTACGCCACCTGTGTCAAAGCAGGGATATCTTGAGAACCTGGCCTGTCGGTGGCCCTGGAGGAATGGAGTTGGCCACCCCAGATCTAGAGAGTGTGAATGGGTGCAATAATGAAGTATTAAAAGTAGCAATCCCTCCCACCCCCAAATTAATATTGTTTTTAAAGATCGGGGTACCATCAATCATCTCCCTCCCCCCCATCCCCCCCAGAATCAGGTGTTAACATTAAAAAAATGTATTAAAATTGCGATTAGCGTGGACTGCTGCTTTAAGAGACAGATATAAAGAAGCGAGGTATCAGATTATCTCTCTCATTCTACCCTGTTCCCAGTGCTACAAAAACCCACTGGGTCCCAGGTGATGGAACCTGCCAGCCGAACGTATGTGAAACTTGGTTAAGAAGTATTTACATTTGACGCTGTCCCTGACTAACACACGGGACAATGGATGCCTTGCTGCAACGCCAACATTACCAGAACGTGGTAAAAAGTCAAAATTATAAAAAAACAGTTACTCCAGTAAACTATCCCAACGTATCAAAGCACAAAAGGAAATGAATGGTTTGACTTGTTGGGTAGTGTTACGGCTGGATGAAATCCTGTTCCCAGCTTAAATACCATTGTGGAAAAACGTGCGTTTGAATACAATTCCTTGATGCACTGCAGATGTTGTCTTTTCAAGTGCGCGGGAACATCTGCAGACAGTTTTGGCTACACCTGACAAGAAGGAGTTTTTAACCTCCGACCGAAAAAAAATGGCTAAAAAAAAAAACACAGGATAAAGCTTTTCTTTCCATCGTGGTGCAAAGAAACGGATTTCCAGCTTGCACCAATTACCAGCGGCCCATTCCTTTCCCGGCCTTTCCTCGGCCGGCGCGTGGTTAGGATAACCGCAGAGCTCTCGGCATGCTGGTAGAGAATGTACACGTGAAACCATGCCACACTGGCAGGAACTCCCAAGCTAGAGGTGCAGTGATGTCACCGATATCTCGGAGTGTCTGACACCGCGTATTGCAAACCGTTTTATTAGCTCACGCTGCCTTTACCAGGGAATTCCAGTCATTTTTGCAAGGGCAGCAACGGCTACTAGAACTCTTATTGCTAACTCTGCAATTTACCATAACCCTGCAACTGTACCTATTTAGCAGGCACATGACATGTTTTACGGTCCTGTAAGACCAGTTGTACCTATTAAACAGACACTGTATGGTGAGCTGTGTACGTTAGAGCAGAGGTTCCCACATCCAGTCTTTTAGGAACACTAGCAGTGCAGTTTTTAAATATACCCCTGCTTCAGCACAGGTTGTACAGTGAAAAGGATTGAGCCTCCTCTGCTAATGATAGGATCGCCTTCCAACCTGCACTTGTCCTGGAGTTGGGAACCTCTGCATTAGAGGATTCCATAGGAGTTGCTTGGACGCACCTCCATCCAGCAGGAGTAGAGGAACAACGGTGGAACATATGTTCACAATGTTGGCAGGGTCTGTGTTACGCTGCTTCTCACCACACTGAATGAGGCCTTTGCATTTTGTTTTTGTTATCGCTGATCGGAATGTAAGAATGTTATGTTTTATTGCTGTCCGTTTGGACCGGATTTCCAACGGTTCTAGTCTGTGATCCCCAACGTCAAACACTCAGTAATTTGGGCTTCTGCTTCTCTCCACAGAATGGTTATGGTAGTAGACCTAGCCCGACTTGACTATTCCTAATGTTCTGTAGGTACGTTGAAGCTCTCAAAAAATGTTGGCACTGTGGTGGTCTTCAGCGAATTAAGGTGCAGCTCCACCCAGAAATGATCTATTGTGAAAGTGGGCTCAAAGCAGCTTTCTCTCCCTATTTTGATTTGTCCCCTAGCTGTTTTTGATTTTGTTTTAATATTAAAAGGGCCTGGTGCCTGCAGAAGAGTATTCACATGGAAACTCTGCCGCTTCTTTTCACTTGCTCCACTTGACCACGCAATGGGAGCCATGAAGACTTCAAAGAGACTTATCAGTGAAACTGAACTATCCTGGGATCTTCTGAGAAGACTCTTTAAAGTCCAGTGTTGTCACAAAGCGCGGTGCACTTAGCAGCCATGCTACAGTCCCGGGCTCAGTTTTTAGGAATTTAAACATCAGTGAGCTGGAAACAGATATTCTATTGTTCAGTACGGTGAACATATGATAAGAAATCTTCATTACACACGTCCATATGTTTCATCCCAGACACTGCCACTGGTACTGTACTTCAGAAAATCTCGTAATCTAAATATATTGCTCAGTTTATCTAACTGTAAATGGACCATTAGAATGTTTTTATCATTTTGGGCCTCCCGACTCTGTATCAATAAAAATTGATTTTCTGAAGAAAAATATCCGAAATCGTTGACGAGTACTTTTTAGTATCAATATTAATTGGTTGCGGTTGGCTGGTGTGCTCTTTCCTGGACCTCCTTGCATGACTTTGATGAACTGGAACCCCCCAATGTTATAAAGCCCCAAATCTCGGATGTTTTAAGGATTTGATTTGCACTTACGTGTCTCCAGATTTGCGATAAAACTTCGGGCAGTCGAAGGAGAGACAGCGAAATCCTCCTTGGATGTTGAAGCAGTTCTCAGAGCCGGAACAGTTGTGTGTCCCCGTAATACATTCATCAACATCTGTCAAAGCAACATACATATTACATGTGTAATAGAGCCCAGTGCAATCTAGAAGGGTAAGTGCCCCGGGGAAATACATATTTTTAGAAACAATAAAAGGATAGATATTCAAGGCATTTGGGCCATATTTAATAAGTCGTACTATTTCATAAGACACCTTAGTAGATATGGACCTATATGGCCCATTCATGTAAATGAGCTGTAAGGCAACGGTGCTCAACTCGAGTCCTCAAGATCCCCCAACAGTTCTGTTTTTCAGGATATCCCTGCTTCAGCACAAGTGGCTCAATCAGTCCCTGCTTCAGCACCGGTGGCTCAATCGGTCCCTGCTTCAGCACAGGTGGCTCAGTCAGAGGCTCAGTCTTTGACTGAGCCTCTGATGGAGCCACCTGGGCTGAAGCTGGGATATCCTGAAAAGCTGACCTGTTGGAGGGGGCTCGAGGACTGGAGTTGAGCAGCCCTGCTGTAAGGTGTCTTCTGGCCCGCAAGTTGTCTTACGGAGAAACACTGCTTAGTAAATATGGCCCTTTATGACCCATTCACTTGAATAGGTCCGGAAGGGGTCTCCCAGTACCGAGCGTGTCCTGTGGAGTGGCACATTTTCTGTCCATCCTCTTAATATTTGGATGGTATAAAGGGGGGTAATACTTGATGTCACAAAACGGCGACTGTTCTGTCTACAAAATGTGCTAGCATTGTGACTTAGGACAGTGATTGTCGGTAGGGATCTGCCAGTAGATCGGATGCTGGAAATAACTCATGCATTTGCACACAGGGGAGTGCACCTATCCTGCAGAGGATGAAGCCATTGGTTTACAAGAAGAAATTGGCCTCAGATCTACTAGAATATTTCCCAAGAGAGTAACAGGGAATGATAAATCTGGTGCTGTATCATCCTTAATGAAATGTTCATAAAATTGCCTCCTGCCTTGGAGGGCCGGCTTGTCATTCATTGGGGCTTTGGGCAGGGGTTTTTCGCGGGGCCTCATACCTGGTCTGGTGGGCTTTTCTCCTCCTCAGATGTTGTGGCGTCATGACGTCGTGGGGTCACATGACGTCACAACGCCACATGGCATCACTTTGTCATGGCCACACTGTGCCATGTGGCGTCACGTTGTCATGGCAATGCCACGCCACGTGGTGTCATGTTGTCATGGCAACGCAGCGCCATTTGACGTCGCTGTAGGAGGGGAGATGCCGGGTAAGAGATACTTACAGTGGCCCCGCGCTCTCCCCTGACAATCGGTTTAATTGTTGTGGGGAAGAGCGAAGGGTCTCCATAAGCGCAGGGCTCGGTGCAATGGCACCGATGGAACCGCCATCAAGCCGGCCCTGCGGTAACTTGTAATTGGGTGGATGTTACTGTAAATATCCATTCGGTGGCAGAGTTTACATGCACAGTAGGTAACGGCTGTCACATGGACTTGCTTTAAAGGAAATGTTGATTACAAATGAACCTTGGTCGAATCAATACACTTTCCTTAAACTAAATTTGAGTGCGGTTACCTACTGTACTCTGCATATACTATTCCAGATGTTCCCTGGGTTCACCTTGAAAGTGCCCTTATGACTTCCCTGGTACCTCATGGGCCCTATTGGCATTTCAGGCACGTCATGGCACAAATGCTTGTTTTCCAGGGGCTGGTCAGGCTCATTGCTCCAACGGAGCGATCAGCCCGATCGTAGCTGGGGTTGGAGCCTCCACCACTTCCGTTTCCGGCAGCCGGCGGCGTCCGTGCGATCACATGACCGACCTGTGCTGGGATGAAGGCCCCTTTACCTTGGCAGTTTCGTCCATTGGGTGCCAGCGTGTATCCAGTCAGCGGACAGGAGCAGCGGAAGCTGCCAGGTACGTTGTTGCAGCGATATGAACAGATGTGACCGCCGGTTGGCAAAGCGCATTCATCAATATCTTCAGAGAGAAGAGAGGGATTTATCAGTGCTGCAGCCAATACCAATTTGCGCCCATGTCCATAATAAGGGTACATCCTATTGTTATATAAACTACTAAGCTTGTGGACAAATACCTCGCCCAAGCTAAATTAGGAGGCTGCTAACACAGCCTGATATCCTATTGTTACATGCATTTTTGGTGCACTTATCGCTGTATTATATTCTAATACTTAGATTGTAAGCTCTTTGGGGCAATGATGCCCTTTTCCTAATGTTACTTTTACGTCTCAGGCGCTTATTCCCACTATGTGTTATAATATTATGTCATATACATGGGTAGCACTATATAAATAAAGATATACATACATGCCCTGTGTGTGTTTTCTGTGTGAATGGTTCAGATTGTATAAATAAAAATATACAGGCATACCCCGCATTAACGTACACAATGGGATCGAGCATGTATGTAAAGTAAAAATGTATTTAATGTGAAGCACTCCCTTTTTCCCACTTATCGATGCATGTACTGTACGGCAATCGTCACATACGTGCATAACTGATGTAAATAACGCATGTGTAACAGGCTCTATAGTCTCCCTGCTTGCGCACAGCTTCGGTACAGGTAGGGAGCCGGTATTGCTGTTCAGGACGTGCTGACAGGCGCATGCGTGAGCTGGCATTTGCCTATTGGGCGATATGTCCTTACTCGCGAGTGTACTTAAAACAAGTGTCTTTAAACCGGGGTATGCCTGTATGTACATACTTTCCTGTCAAAAATCTTTGTTGTTTGCTATACAAAACTGGAGCAAACTTTTGACTTTGTGCGATATGGAAACTTCCAATGCCTGACCTCGCAAAGAGATTAGGTGACATTGGGAATTAGTATCTGGCTTGTTCATATGCCATATTAATGAAAATTAGGCTTTTATAAAATTGAGACTCATGTTAACCCTTTACAATGTACTGCGGGTCCCCCTGACAGCAGAAAGCTCAGCAGAATGGCCAGTTATATCTCAATGTTCCAGAACAGCAATGGTTGGAA
This sequence comes from Ascaphus truei, assembly GCF_040206685.1. Lineage (NCBI taxonomy): Eukaryota > Metazoa > Chordata > Amphibia > Anura > Ascaphidae > Ascaphus > Ascaphus truei. The sequence goes on from NC_134487.1 coordinate 294,257,900, forward strand.
GTGCCATTGAATAAGTCATTGTACTGAGCTTGAATTCAGGTGGAAGAGGGAACCTTAAAGGGACACTTCCACCAAGATTAAAAGTGGACTAGAGACAGCGGCATGTTTAATCAGGTAAAGGTGTGGGATTTACTTCTTTTTAACATTTTAGCCATGGATCGTTTATTTTAATTTTTTTATTTTTTACAATTGTTTAAACTTTTCACATTTCAACTGTAAAAAGCTGTGGAGAGTTTTACAATCTGTATCTAACATATTGGTGATAAGACTGAGTCTTCAAAGACATAGGCAAACAGCTGTTTGTTTTGTTCTTTGTTTGCAAAGTATTTATGATGCCACCGGTAATTAGACAGATAAGCCCAAGTAGTTGCTAAGCATGAATTGTTTAGTGGGCCTGAAGATAAGGAAAAAGTATCATTTTTCAGCGGGTACAAATAAGTAAAATGTCGGCCCCCATGCACTATGGCAAGTGCCCCCCCTGCCCCCCCCCCTCCCATTCCCCTACTCTGCGGGACTTTCCACATTGCCTCCCTTTGCTCCAACTCCTCCCCGCTGGCAGCTACGGTGTTAAGCCCGGGAGGGGGAGGAGCTAGTGATGTAATAAGGAAGGGAGGTTATATGTATGGAGTGCGCTGGGAGGCGGGGCCCTTTCCACGCAGCCCGCCAGAGAGTGAAGATTTCCGCCCACCCTCCCTATGTTTGTATTTCATTGTTATGATGTTACTGTTTTGATGTGCTTTTTTTTTAAAGAAAGAAAGAATTAAATTATAATGGTAATAATAATAATAATAATAATAATAAAAAAACAAAAGGGGGGGGGGTTTCATACTAATATGTATTTTGTTATAGGATTTGTCACAGCAGTAGGAGGGCGGCGGGCCTGCCAGACTCAGAGAGACTAAGAGGTATAAGCAGTGTTCGACAAACCTATACATTTGCTCGCCCCGGGCGAGTGGATTTAACCCCCGGGCGAGTAAATATTGGCCCAAGCAGCACACGTTTGGTACTAGGTGGCGAGTAGATTTTTTTGTGTGGCGAGTAGATTTTTTGGTGATTTGTCAACCACTGGGTATAAGGATACCTCATTTAATGGTGCCCCCATTGGGGCTGGTTGGAATAATTACGCTGCACCTGGTATGGTGAGCGGTGGAAGTCACGAGCTACAGCGATGGCGCTGGGGGCTCTGGTACTACAGTTAGTAGTCATGAGCCACAGGCATGCCGTTGGGGCTCTGTACTACGGGTGGGAGTCGCAAGCCACGGTGATGCTGTTGAGGGTCTGTACTACAGTTAGTAGTCATGAGCCCCGGTGATACCGTTGGAGGCTCTGTACTACCTGTACCTCAGGTTAACATATAAATAAAAATGTGGCCTTGTTTTTCCCCAAACACAGCGTGTCTGTCATTATTTGGGGGTAGGGGGGGGAGGGGAAAATAGGTGGGTCCTAGCACGCCCAGTATAATAAAGAATAATTCTAGAAGGAAGCCAATGACATCCATTAGTTGTCTGCCAGCTTAAGGAACTGGGAAACACTCTGAACAGATGAGCAGCACAAAATACTATATCAGCCTGGTGCTGAGCTCTTGGTATACTGTATCTGCCTGGCTGGTCTGGGTTCTGTACCTTCACAGGTGATTCCATCCACATCACTCAGCTGATATCCCCGGCGACAGTAGCACTGATAAGAACCGTAGACGTTGGCACATTCCTGGCTACAGGGACTGCTGCGGCATTCGTCCACATCTAAACATGAGAGGTTGGGGCCATTTATCAGGGCTAACACCAGTGCAGATATCAGACAAAACGTTGCATTTATTTATACAGCAATATAGTGTTGATCTTTTTCTGTTTATCTTTGAACATTTACATCTTTGTACGACACATACAAAATGAATTATGCCAAAAATGGTGACCATTGTGTATTTTATGCAAAGAGCAATATCAGAGTGTGTTAAATTACTATTCGATTATATTTGTTACAATAGGTCGTTTCTTATGTATAGTATTTTATGCCTCAGGACATAATTATTATTCAAAGGGACTTATCCCTGTTTAAATAAAGCTGCCTCTAGTGGTCTGAGAAATCCAGCAGAGAGCTGGTTAATTGCAGCTTGTCAATTAACCAGCTCCACCTGATTAATCAGAGAAGGGTAAAAAAAAACCCCTGCAGGGGATAGACCCAGAAACTCCTTAGCACAGTCACAACTGGGCTGACAGAGGAGATGATGTCCTGAGCACAAAGGCTGTGCTGGGGTCAAGACACCCGGACCTCAGACCTAGAAACTGACCTGAAGTGTCACCTGCTTTGAGGTACCTCTTGACATTGGGGTGATAGGCTAGTAGGCTGGTAAGGGGCTTTTCCTCCCAGTCTTGCAGATATGGACTGGGGAAGTAAGTTAGCCCTTACAAAGGGGTAGGTGTTTGTTTCTTTTGTATATATGTATATATGTATATTGCCTTAAACTGCTGTTTAAAGGGACAGGCGGAATAAACCATGTTTAATTTCCCCCAAATCAGTCTCCCTGGGTGCACCTCTGCACAGGTCTCTTACAGACCCCTGTTCACGTAACACTGCAGACGATGTTGGGTCCTTGTAAATAAAAGTAAGAATGATAATAAAAAAAATTCTGAAATAAAGGACGGGTTTCCTAGTGCTTATCCAGAGCAAAATAGAAATAGTCTGCTAGTTAAATATATGTAGTTTGCATTGGTTTTTTATTTGACAAATGGGATTTTTTTTCTCCTACCAAGTACAACCTGATACAACGCTACAATTCCATTTATTACAGCTCAGCAACCTTTAATGCTGCATTGAAATGTAGCAAAATATATTTCAGCTATGATTAAGGCCGTGCTTATAGTGCCGGCGACGCAACCGATGACGTCGACGCTAGCGAAAGTTGTATTTCGCTTTCCAGCGACGTTGCAAGCGACCTGGCCATTGATTGGTTCAGAGGCTGTCACATGTGGCGACAGCCTCTGAAAAATCAAATTTGACCGGCTACCAAATTTTCGGTCGCTACGTCGCCGCCGTGCTTACTATAAGCACTTGCGGCGGCGACAATGCATTTGTTTTGGAGCGACGTCGCCGGCACTATAAGCGCAGCCTCAGGGTAAATTCTATGTACTCCGAAGTGCCCTTTCAAGCCGTCAATACAGCTGCTAGGGACTATATAGAATTTACCCCTAAGTGGGACATACGCGGGTTCACAGTAAAGTAAGTCATAAATGTCTGCTTGTACGGGCTATTCCCTTTGGCTACAATTCCAGCATCATTTTTAAGATAAAGACTGGGGCACAATTTAAAGGACACAGACTCTCCTCCCATAATCTACCACTAGACGCATCTCCAAACACTGGTTCTTGTCATTCAGAATGATGAGAGATTGTAACTGTTAAATGTCCTGTACTTTTGCAGATCTATTGATGGGAAACCAGTGGGTAGAGAGGTCAAGTAATAGAATGACATCCATCTAAACTGGGACTGGTAGTGTCTGCTTTACAACATGAGCACCCTTACCCTCGCAAGACCTGCCATCCAACGACAACTTGAATCCTGTGGAACAGCTACAGAAGTAAGATCCAGCGGTGTTTTCACACTTGTGGGCACAAACACGCCCCGAGAACCCTCGACATTCGTTGACATCTACGATAACAGAAGAAAACATGTCAAGGAAGTAGTATAAATCGATAGAATGTGGTAAGAGCCGGAAAAGGGTCAGAATGTAGGTTGTGGAGCAGGAGGAAAGCAACCAGGCACACGGTCTTGCAAAAGGGTGATTTATTAGCAATTCCAACGTTTCGACCTCATAAGCAGTCATTGTCAAGGTGAGGGCCGGGGTAGTACAGTATCTGTCCCATCTCCACGAGCACCAGCAAATTGCCTATATTGCTGTCATTACCATGTACCTGTAATCCTCTCTGCGTTCTCAGCATGTAGGTTAACATACGCATGTACAAAGTGCACCGGCAACTCCTAATCTTTCACTGTCAACCCTACACCCAAATTCTCCCTCACCATAAATAACTAATTCTCCAAGCCCGCTACCTAGGGGTCATCTTTGTCTTCTTAATTCCTCACATTGAATCCCACACTCAATTCTGCTTCCACAGCTTACAAAATATTGCTAGAGTCTGCCCCTTTCTGACTCAAGACAGGCCAAAAGGTTATTTTGCTCACTCATCATGTCCTGCCTCGACTACAGCAACCTCATACTGGTTGTGCCCACTTAATTCATCCAAAATGCTATGGCCTCACTCACTGGTCTTCATCTGATATTCCACTACACAACTTCATACACTGGCTTCATATCCTCTGGAATGACATTTAAAATCCTCTCTAACACACAAAGCCATCCACGACCCCTAATTGCCCCGCCTCTCTCATAACCTCCTCTCTCCTACAAGACTTCTCCCGTGCTGCACCCTCTCTCTGGAATTTCCCATCACCTCCATCAGGCTTAAAGAAGCTTATCTGACATGTCCGTGACATTCACACACCCGCCAAACTCCATCCTGAGGCATACGCAGGCTCACAAGGAGCAGGCTCTTATACCTTTTGTTTTAACTCAGCCCCTTATTCCCTCCCCCTACAACACAGACCGATATGGTAGGTACTGTGTTCATTGTCCTTTATTTGCATGGCATTCTGTTTATTGTATGTAGATCACTCCTGCATTGTACCGCACTGTGGAATACAGATTTAGCAAAAGACCGCGGTGCCCGGGACAGTCTGCCGCAATAGAGCTGCGGGGGATACATGCTTCTGAATGGGACCCCCCAACCCTCTGCAGTGTTAAGCCTTTGGTGCCGTGACCACGCGAGGCAGCGGCACCCAAGACACTAAGGCCAGGTCCCCAGTGGGCACTGCGGCACGCTCACCGTCTACGCACCTATCAGGCAGTCCCCAGTAGCTTCCCGTGTGGGCGCTCACGTATCGCGCTGGCGCATGCGCTGGCAGGGAAGACAAGAATTTTGTCTTCCCGTGCCGCGACTCGATCACGTGGTCGGGCGGGCAGCCAATGGAAGGGCAGATATGCCCCATCATAGCTGCGCCCTCACCCCCCATTATGGCCGCGACCCCCCCGCGCATCCATTCGCTCCCCTTCAGACCGCAGATCGCGGCTTTTATCTGTGTACGCGCCGCCAGGCGCACGTGCAGCAGTAAACCGCGGGGTCGTAGCCTAAGCTTTACTACTACATCGGTATGTTGCAGGTTTATAAATAAATGATGATGATGATTTCTTATTATTATTGCTTCATCAGGGGCGATACAAGTGCACTATATGGCACCATGGTTTGTAGTCTCTTTTACTTAGCTTTTTCAGTTTTCTTCTTTGTGTTGTACACATTCCTGCTTTTTAAGCACATTAGCACTTTATGTAACTACAGGTGAAATTCATTGTGTTTCTCTCAAACTGCTGCATCAAGCACTTTATAACTACGTTACCACTTTAGCTGAGAGAGGGTTCGCACGTAATGTCCTTTGGATGCTGCATTACACACATACATTCTGTGAACGATCTTTTCGGATGAGACACCTTATATTTTAATAAGGTACTTGTGCAATGTTCCTCACTCTGCTTTGGTCACTTTTTCACTTCCGGTTTTGTCTTATCCTTTCCTATTTATTTCTGTATTTAATACATTTTGATATTTTGGGGCAAAAACTGCACTTTTTAGGGGGTAGCGTTTGATTTCTTTTTCCCCACATTATCTTGCTAGATGTTTGTTTTTTTTTGTACTCCTGGTAGCACCTCCGGTAAGAAAGCCAGTGTTATATTTCTGCTTTATTATTATGTAGCTAGCACTTTCTCTCTTTTTATTGACTGGTATTTTTGTTATAACTGATATAACTGATCAAGCAGGAACACATTCTTCCGTGTCTTAGCCACCATAATGTGGGGGGTCATGGTAAAGTAGGACACCAACATGACACAGTTCCTTGCTCCAGCTAAATGAAAGGTTCTTCATTACTGTAAGTGATTAGAACCGGAGCTAGTCACCTGCATGTTTCTGCGTGAGCACCAATGTGCCATGTTTCTGCTGTATCCGAGATGTTGTTTCAGAACACCGTCCTCCCCTGCTTTAATATGTTTCCAGGTATAAGCCCTGAGATGAAACACAACTTACCGACACATGTTTTGCTCATACTGTCAAACTGATATCCTGCTCGGCATTCACACCGGTAAGTGCCGGCGACATTCAAACACGTATGTCCCTCGCCGCAAGGATTCTGGACACTCACACACTCATTTAGATCTAGAAATGAAAGAAAGGCACAAAAGTGTGTTATTTTGTGGTTTAGGTTTGATAGCGTATAATGCCATAAAGTCGCATTTTAGGACAAGTTAGGGAAAATAACTGGATTTCTTTTCCAATGCGAGGGGGTGGAGCGATTATAAAAGTTTCTCGGCGATATTATTTCTTCTTCTATTGTGTTGACACTAAATTGATGGCGACGCCAACCCTTTACTCAATAACTAAAATGATGTAGCATTGACCCCATCTGTGACTGGCCAGAAAAAGTTTAACATCATTGGAAAGCAAGATGTATATCTCAACGTATCTTAACAGCTAAAACATTTAATTAAAAACAATAATAATAATGCTGATGGACCACATTACTAAGCAGTATTCTCCCAGAAGACCCCTTTCAGCGCTGGAATACAACTTATTGACTTGCGTGCGCTGTACGATGTCTTCCAGAGCCGGACTGAGGCTTACGGCAGACCACGGCTTTGTAAATATGGCCCGATGTGTTCGTGTTGGAGTTTGGGGCAAGAGGGAAGAAGAGAAGCAGCAGATAATGAATCACTGTTGCATCTACTCACCTTCGCATTTTGTGCCATCAGCACTGAGGTGGTAGCCCCGTGAGCAGGTCACCACGTGTCTTTGGCACGTGTACGAGCCTTTCGTGTTAATGCAGGTCTGTCCAGGAGGACACGGAGCGCTGATGCTTAAACACTCGTTAATATCTGAATTGAAATGAACACATATATCAGTTTCCATGAATAAACCTTTATTCTAGACCAGGGGTTGCCACGCTTGTTTACATTGTGCACCCCGTGCTAGAAAATATTGGTTCCGCAAACCCCTAATTAATATATCTTATTGCTTACTCATCAGAATAAAAACACGGTGTGACCAATCCCTGGCAGTATGGTGTCCTGAGTTCGGTGGGGGAACACAAGCTTCATATGGTCCGAAACCTCCCCTTAGTGGGTGCAGGCAGCATGGGGGTATAGCAGTCACTTATATCTTTGGAAGCTTCCAAAGTCATGTCCCACAATGCCTTGCAGCTGTGAATGCAAAGCATTGTGGGGAGCGAATTTGGAAGCTCCTGCTGTAATTGACAACTATACCACCTAAGGTGCATTTTGGGGCCTTACTAAGTGCGCAGTCCCCACATCGGCTCAGAAACCCGCTATACTGCCTGGGATCCGCCATTATAGATGTTGTTGGCTTAACCCCTTGGAGACCCCTCACAAACCCCCTGCTGGGAATCACTGCTCCAGTGCTTGGGCGTGTGATATTAATTGTCCATTTTATTTTTGTGTTTTCTCTCTCCTTCCTCCCACCCCTCTCTCTCCCCTTCCTTCTCCTCTCTCCCCTTCTCCCCTTTCTCTCCCCTCTGTCTCTTCCCATATCTCATTCTCCCACCCCTAAGGAACACACAATATGCTGTGCGGTGTGGGGTTTAATGTGTGAGAGGGGGTGGAGTGAGATGTGGGGATTAATGGGGGGGGGGGGGAGATGTGGGGATTAATTGGGGGGAGGAGATGTGGGGATTAATGGGGAGGGTGAGATGGGGGGATTTCAAGGGGAAGGTGGAGGGGGAGGGGGGGCCTGCTCCTTTAATCAGGGGGGGGGGGCTGCTCCTTTAATTTGTTCTGGGCCCCAAGATTTCTATTGGCAGATGTATATGTCTGCGTATTATATATATTTATTATGTGTTTGTATTATATATATTTATTATGTTGTGTGTATTATATATATTTATTACATGTGTGTATTTGGGGGGGTCGTGTATGTATTGTGTATTTGTAAATGACACTGTTTTGCACAAGAAAAACAATTGAAAAAAAAAATTAAATAAAGGGACTTATTATTGTGAGATGGATTTTATTCCCCCACATATTTTGTCATATGTTAATGCTTATACAGTATATACCAAATTAGTGTGTGTGTACAGTATATGTATGTGTTTGTGGGGGTGTAATATTCATGAAAGTGTTGCCGCTCCCTGAATATTTTGGAGATATATATTTTTAATAAAATGGCTCTTCTTCCCTGAGAGGTTTCAGACCCCTGGCCAAGTACATCTAAAATTACAATAAGCTTCTGGGCCTTCTACTCCTAAATAGAGGCTCCAGCTGTGGAGCGGGGGCCTTACGTGACAGACGGAGCCCACCCAGGCAGTGATTACGGAAGTTGGGCCTAACGTCTGTGCCAGGACCACCTGGAGCCCCAGCTCCACAGGTAGGACCCGAGGAGGGGGTGTGGAGAGTGGGGTGCCTTTAGAAATGCCAGAACACAGTCCCAGCTGCTAAAATAAGTGCTGTAACACAGTTGCTGTGCATGGAGGAGGGGCCCCTAAGGGGTGGTGGTCCAGCTGCACCTATGGTGGTCCCGCCACTGCTAAGAGGTTACAAGCTCACTTCTGGAACAGAAGGAGCGGTAGAGAAAGTGATTTTCTAAGATCACACTGGTGTGGGGTTTGAACCAGGGTCGCCAACTTTACAAGTAGAAGAGCTGTCTGCTGTCTTACCAATGCAGGTGCCCAGTGCATCTTGTATAAAACCGCTACTGCATTGCATGTTTGGCCAACATCTGAATGATCCTTGATTGTTCTCACATCGGAAGTTGGGGAGGCAGTTGTGGGTCCCAGTTGTACATTCATCAATATCTGGTAGTTACAAGAAACACATTAAATAAAAACGAGGAAAAAAAATGGCACCTTGATCAAAATCCTACCAGGTTTTATTGAACCTACCCTTGTATTCTTATTCTCAGTGACAGTAATAGCACTAGTGTGATGACGTGCAGCCCTTTCCAGTAAGAAGCTAACATCATAATGACATTTTTATTATCACAGGTGGAGCAACAAGATACATTCTTCCAAAATGCCAATGGGAACCCCCCAAATATTATTTGATATCAATTTATCCCTGAAACAGGAAACTACCAGATGATTTGGTAATGGAATATCTGATTGGGATGATGAGGTTGAAAGAGTGCCACAAAGACCTGCCCCAGCGCAGTTTAGACTTAACACAATGCCACGTGTTCTGTGCCACGTTATCCGATAGTATAAAAAGCCAGCATACCTTTGCAGTTGTTGTCCTCGGTCAGTTCATACCCTGTCCCGCAATTGGTTTCCCGTTGACAGCGGAAGGATCCCACCAGATTGATGCACACCTGTCCTATCTTACAGGTGTGCGATCCCCTGATACACTCATTGATATCTAGTGAAAGACAAACAGACAGAAGGATCTGCAAATAGTCTGGCAGACAGTGACTAGGAACATTTACAGACAGAAGAGTGTGTGTTGAACCAGACACTGACTTGTATATGGCCTAAGTGTAAAGAGCAGTACAAATGTGAACTGAAAAGCAACAATGAGGAAAATGCGGGTTTATGGATTACGGCCCATATCTACTAAGCGATGCTATTAGACAAGGCAGTTTCCAGCGTGAGATGTGTAAAACCTTTCCATGAGGTCACACACCGCGCAGAGTATCACACACCGCGCAGAGTATCACACACCGCGCAGAGTATCACACACCGCGCAGAGTATCACACACCGCGCAGAGTATCACACACCGCGCAGAGTATCACACACCGCGCAGAGTATCACACACCGCGCAGAGTATCACACACCGCGCAGAGTATCACACACCGCGCAGAGTATCACACATCACGCAAAGTAAAGCCGCGCCTGAGTCAGAGTTTGCGAGCATTTGCACTTTCGTTTGTTATGCTCATTGGAAAAATTCTCTCTAGTTGCCACATTGGATCTATGCTGAGATTATAAACTGGACTCACGCACCGCGTTTCGCACACCGCATTTCGCACACCGCGTTTCGCACAGAATCACATTTTCGAGGGAAAACGATAGTTTTGCACATTTCTACGTCCAGTGCCGGAAGACACCTTACAGCAGGGCAGGCCAACTCCAGTCCTCAAGTGCTACCAACAGGTCAGGTTTTCAGTATATCCCTGCTTCAGCACAGGTGGCTCAATCAGTGGCTCATTCAAAGACAGCCACTGATTGAGCCACCTGTGCTAACGCAGGGATAACCTGAACACCTGACCTGTTGGTGGCCCTTGAGGAGTGGAGTCAATGATTGAGCCACATGTGCTGAAGCAGGGATATGCTGAACAGAGGTCATTACACTCTGCTCATATTACTCGACCTCTCTGCAGCATTTGACACCGTGGACCACCCTCTTCTCCTCCACATTCTCCATACTCTTGGTATTCGGAACAAAGCTGTATCCTGGATCTCATCCTACCTCTCCCATCGTACTTTCAGTGTCTCTTCTGCTAACACCGCCTCCTCTATTTATCTCTCTGTGGGGGTACCCCAGGGCTCTGTCCTGGGACCTCTTCTCTTTTCTCTGTACACACTCTCTCTAGGTGACCTAATAACATCTTTTGGGTTTAATTATCACCTCTATGCCGACGACACACAAATATACTTTTCAACACCCGACCTTACACCTGCTGTACAAACCAAAGTTTCTGAATGTCTCTCTGCTATATCATCCTGGATGGCCCTCCGACGCCTTAAACTCAACATGGCTAAAACAGAGCTCCTCATACTTCCTCCCAAACCTGGCCCTACTACCTCCTTCCACATTACTGTTGGAACTACAATCATTCACCCAGTAGCCCAAGCACGCTGCCTAGGGGTCACATTCGACTCCTCTCTCACATTCGCCCCTCACATTCAAAACATTTCTAAAACTTGTCGCTTTTTCCTCCGCAATATAACTAAGATACGCCCTTTCCTCTGTTGTTCGACTGCTAAAACTCTGACTCAGGCCCTCATTCTCTCCCGTCTTGATTACTGTAACCTCCTGCTGTCCGGCCTTCCTGCCTCTCACCTGTCTCCCCTACAATCTATCCTAAATGCTGCTGCCAGAATCACTCTACTCTTTCCTAGATCTGTCTCAGCATCTCCCCTCATGAAATCCCTCTCCTGGCTTCCGATCAAATCCCGCATCTCACACTCCATTCTTCTCCTCACTTTTAAAGCTTTACATTCTTCTGCCCCTCCTTACATCTCATCCCTAATTTCTCGGTATGCACCATCCAGACTCTTGCGTTCTTCTCAAGGATGTCTTCTTTCTACCCCCTTTGTATCTAACGCCCTCTCCCGCCTTAAACCTTTTTCACTGACTGCCCCACACCTCTGGAATGCCCTTCCCCTCAGTACCCGACTAGCACCCTCTCTATCCACCTTTAAGACCCACCTTAAGACACACTTGCTTAAAGAAGCATATGAATAGCACTGTGGATATTCTAAACACGATACATAATGCTTGGCCCCCTGCAGACGCACTTACCAGAACTCCCTCCTACTGTCTCTGTACGTTCTCCCTACCTACCAATTAGACTGTAAGCTCCTCGGGGCAGGGACTCCTCTTCCGAAATGTTACTTTTATGTCTAAAGCACTTATTCCCATGATCTGTTATTTATATTATCTGTTATTTATTTGATTACCACATGTATTACTACTGTGAAGCGCTATGTACACTAATGGCGCTATATAAATAAAGACATACAATACAATACAACACCTCACCTGTTGTTAGCTCTTGAGAATTGGAGTTTGCTACCCCTGCCTTACAGGCAATTCAATTGAAAAAAAACTGTTTTTTATATATCACGCACCCCGCTCCCTCACCCTGTTCTGCTACTACCTGTGAGGAAATAAGAAGACTTTTTTCTGTTGTTGGTTGAGTGGGACGCTCATTACATTTATTGTATATTTGTTTGGTTTATTCACTTTAATATTAATCTTTATTCACACCAAGTGCACTTCTACAGTTTACCACTGGGTGTCACTATTAGCACATTATTCATTTCTAAATACTGTATATTCTTTACACAATTCTTGTATAGTTATTCACTGCACTGTATAAGAGCGCCAGTCCTGTTGTTTTTTGCATCATTCAATTGAACGGGCCATGAGGATTTTTCTGGCGCCATGTGGTATAGCATCACATGATAAATTACAGTCAGCAGGACAACCTATGCAATTATTTTACCTTCACATGAGACCCCATCTGGTTGGAGCTGGTACCCAGAGTAACAGGAGCAGACCACGCTGGTGCCTGTGTCACTACACCGCTGATTGCACGGCCCCCCACCTGAGAATGAAAGAGCTCGTGATATGAAATAAATCAGGGCTCGGGTATTGCTCACAATCAGAAGGCTCCATTCAGCGCATCTCCCGGGCTGCACAGCAGGGAAGTCACACAGGGGCATTCAGACACAGGACGCTTTCATGGGCCAGGACTGGTTTCATTGGTGCAATTACCCTTCAGATGCCAATGCAGCTCTTCGAAAATTCCATACATAAACATTCGGCCAATGCAATAGAATAAAATGAAGCAATTCTACTCAATATTTTAATGTTTTCATTCCCACGGTACCTTGCTGTTCTCAGATATTGAAAAACAATTGTCCTTATTGGGTGAGAATGGGGATTATAAAACCTATAACTGGATGTAGCCAGATTGCATCATTTCCATCTCTTTACTCCTGTGTGCTCTACTCCTTGCATGAGCTCCTCTCCCGAACCATCTCTGCAAATCTGTGCTATTATTTCTTATGAGCCTTGACGGTACTACCGGAAATGAACCAATTACAGAAGACCCAACACATATTACTAACCACGGGTCGTATAGCCATATATGCCAAAGCAACCAAAACTCCTGACTCACCCCTGCAACGATTATGTAGGTATGGATCTTCATTGTCTGTATGGGGGATCACAGGGATGTTAGCTGAGGGCAAAGAAAGACTGAGTCAGATATTTTATTGTTATTGAGAAGTTCACTCTTGCACAGATTAGTAGACAAAATAGGTTTCCACATGTGACCACGATATTATATATATATATATATATATATATATCTCAAGGGAGACGGGAACAAAAAGTGTCGCCTGCTACAAACCCATGCAATAGATTGTCCAGCACAGAAAACCTATATCAAAATAAGAATATCTACTTGAACCATAAAGTGACTAGTAACAATTTGTAATCTATATTCGATCTACCAATAGAGCAGGTTATCTACTAAAAAAAACTTACAATAACACAATTAAAATATTGCTCCATATAAATATAACCAACATAAATGAAAAAATGTGTAATAAAAAATGAAAAATTATAAAATTGATAATAAAAACCAGTCCCACTACACAGTCCTCCGGAGTCTTTGCAGCCTGGACACAGGAATCACCAATCCCTCATAGATATCTACAGCAAAAAGAAGAAAACAGGCGCTCTCCTAGTGTAATAAAGTTAAAACAATGTTATGGGGCACAATAAAAAGTGCCCACTCACAAACGCAGCTAGAACATCAGCAGCTAGGAGAATAATCTCGCCGGGGTGCCAGTTCCACATCCGGGTGCGGGGAGCGTCAGGTATCAGGGTACAACTGGAGCCACGAGGAGCTGTGTACAGGGCTGGTGTTTGAGATTATTCTCACAAGTGCTGAAGTTCTAGCTGCGTTTGTGAGTGGGCACTTTCTATTGTGCGGCCAGCCACATGACATTGTTTTACCTTTATTACACTAGGAGTGCCCCTGTTTTCTTCTTTTTGCTGTATATATATATATACTAATAAAAATGGGAAACAACACAATACTGCTCTAGTTCATTGGTGTTCTTTCAACGAGGTTAAGACTTTGTTTTATAGACAGAAGTACATGCTAAATGTCATTATTCTCAAGGTTATCACATTCTAGCCGTAGCTATGTCTAGTGTGCCGGTGTGTTTTTCAGGAACAGATGATAAAATCACCCTACAAGGAATGCAGCAGAAGTTAACCATCAAATGAACATCACAGGCAATTAAATGTATTTTAAAAATTTGAATTCGGAACATAGCTATTGTGATGGCTGTCCCAGGCATCATCACCTGCTTTAAGGACTAGAAGCAGCGAACAGAACACCGATTATTTTCATGCCCAAAAATATGTATTTCTGAATTGAGCATAGTGCTGTTTCCAAGTCATTTCTACCTTATAAGATCAAAGGTTTCACTTAGTTTACAGCCTGAAACCACACGATACACTGTGTTATTGGTCTTGGCACTGGTACCTTCATCCCTACTGATGTCCCGATTGGGCATGTCGGACCCGTCTTGGCCTTTCACGCAGCAGGCCCTGAACACTTGGCCGCACTGGTAGCCCAGGAACACGCTCTGCTCGCAGCTCTGCCCCCGGATCTGAGCGTTCCGTCCCAGCATGCAGCAGTTGCAGCATCTCTGTCGGAGCAAACATTCGCAATGTGGGCAGAGGGACAAGCTTTGCAAGGCCCTGCTGTTGACCTTGTTGCACTCTCGCAGGAAGAGTCAACGGCAAAGAGTTTACTAGATCACCCCACCAAGATTATTTACTAAACTGCAGCACACGCTTTTCAGTCACACGTTAAATATGCAGTCTATATGCTCGGACAGGGGTGGCCAACTCCAGGCCTCAAGGGCCATCAACAGGTCAGGTTTTCAGGATATTCCTGCTTCATCACAGGTGGCTAAATTAGTGTGCTGAAGGAGAGACTGATCGAGCCACCTGTGCTGAAGCAGGGATATCTTGAAAACCAAACCTGTTTGTGGCCCTTGAGGACTGGAGTTGGCTACCCCTGTGCTAGGATAACATTGAAATGCCTGAGTATGTAACAGCAACAAATAAAATAAATAGTATACAATGTGTGACACTACCTGTACCACAAAGTCACTGCAACTTTGCTAATGGACTGCATCTGAAATATCTGTTCTGTTGGTTTCAACAAACCGTTGATAAGAACCCGATGAAATCCAAGATATATTTGCAGACCCGCTGTACATGTTGTGCTATTACAAGTAATAGGCACAATGTCTCTCTGGGCCAGATCACGTCTATCCATGAAGATGAACATGCAACCACATGGTAGGGAGTATGGCGGCAAACCTTGGACTGGAGAATGGAGACCAGATACAAATGTATTGCTAATCTACAAAAAGGAGAACACCTAACACCACATTATGCCCTCCAACCCCCTGGTAGGAAACAGTGCGGACCACCCAAGCAGTGAGGAAAAACAATACAGGGGTATTACTGTGGGTAATCAATGGTGGGCAATAAAAATGGTGGTTCACTGCAGATGTGCCTCTATTTTCCCTATGAAGAAGCTGCGGGTGGCTGGAAGTGTAGAGAGATACATATTATTGTGTACAATGTTCATTTTGACTTCTATGGGAAGAGTGTTAAAATTCCCTTCCCTAGTCCATAACTGGCATCTTTACGTTCCCTTTATTAACATGTAATGCTTATGTCATTTAGCATAGGGACACCATTAAAAGCACAGAGCAGCAATCCTGCCCATGTTGCATACAGAACTCGAACTGGGGGGTTCACCCTGAGCTGAACAGTGCGACTGTAATCGGAGCAACATAGCATTTTAGTTTCCTGCTGGAATTTAACAGGTGGGGCCGGCCGCCATCCAGTAGGAAGCCACAACGTCATCTGCTGCAGCTTCCTATTGGCTTGCAGGATTTGGCTGCCGTCTGTATGTTCTGAATCTGGGTTGAGACTCTGCAAGCAAAAACTGATACTATCTCAAGAAACGGGGGCTCCTCGGGCGCACGGTCGAGTAGGCGGCGTTGCTGCCTTAAATACAAACTGCATGGCATCAAACTGTAACCTGTAATTAAAAAGAGGCTAGCTATAAACTTCAGTTAGTGAGGATTGTATTAATCTTCATTGATATGTTGCATTTCTGTACAAAATGTGTATATTATCTGAGCAAAGAAGTGTGGGTCTCCGTGCTGGTCCTTTCTTCCATGTAGTAACACAGGAGGGAGAGGGAGTAGCAGGTATGATACCTTTTATCGGACCAACACGTAGTTGATATGTTACAAGCTTTCCAACCTCTCAGGGTAGGACCCAATAAAAGCTCCTGAGAGGTGGGAAAGCTTGTAACATACCAACGACTTGTTGGTCCAAGAAAAGGTACCATACCCCCTTCTCCCTCTCCCTCCTCTGTTACTATTTTATCTAGTAAAGTCCTCGTTACATCTTCATATAAAGTGATAACTACTTCATAAAACTTAACAAACATTGACAAGAGCAATGTGTCCAAAAAAGGTGTATATAAAATACTTTTGAAAACTTTGCATCACAAAACCTATGACAAATCTACTCTTCTGCAGGACCAATACACTACTACAGCACTACTACAGCAGTGTCCAACTCCAGACCTCAAGGAGCACCAGCCGGTCAGGTTTTCAGGGTGTCCCTGCTTCAGCACAGGTAGCTCAGTCAGAATGACTGAACCACATATTGAGCCACCTATGCTGAAGCAGGGATATCTCTAATACCTGGACTGTTGGTGGCCCTTGAGGACTGGAGTTGGCCACTCCTACACTACTCGAACACTGCACAACAAAACGTGTTTCAAATGATTAATGTATACAATCCACTAGAGGGCAGTAACAAGCTAACACTTCATCATTGGAATCACCATGACTATTTTTTTTTTCTTCCAGGTACAGTATGCCTCGGTACAAATACCAGGTTACAAAGGATTATGGGTAAAACATAAACCGCACAAATAGGGAGAAATCCACGTGTACCCAAGGATTGCAGTAATAAAAGAATGAAATGCTGTTGTGCCAAACTCCCCACCTGCAGTCGAACAAACAAAACGTGCTGCTTTATTCTTAACAGAACATGCAGATGTAGCGGATGTTATTGCTCCGGTTAACGCGGCGCATTGTGCCAGCACGATATTTGCAATGACATTTGACATATTCAATCTTTAAAATGTTTTTTTTTTAACGCAATGTGTCGCATCGACATCTGCTATGTCCGTATAGGACATGTCGGTCATTTATTAAGGCTGACCACAGCTGACACAAGGGCTACAGTATGTCAACCTCCGTAGAACAAAATCAGTGACTCTGAACCAAAAAAAAGTGCTGATTTTTCATTGTGTAAAGACATCGACTGTACAACCATGGCAGAGTATAAGTCAGGGGAACCTGGTTCAATTCCCGGTGTCAGCTCCTTGTGACCTTGGGTAAGTCACTTTATCTCCCTGTGCCCCAGGCAACAAAAGCATAGATTGTAAGCTCATATGGGCAGGGACGGTGTCTGTAACTTTCCTATGCGCTGCGTACCGCACACTATTCTGTAATTGTGATGTGCTTTGAGTGCTATAGGAAATAAAGTTATTATTATGTCTGTTATAGAGATATTTTACCATTTTATTTCTGACGTTAGTCAGTCTCGATAATTGACACCTTGATTAGCACGGGATTCTGCATTCTGGAAATGTATTTCTCTAAAGATCATCGCCCGATACAGTTTAACTAAAGGGATCCCACGTGGTTCAAGTAGAAAGGACACAAGAGCACAGAAGCAAAGCAAACTCCTTTCTATCAAAGGGGATTATTAAAGGGGTCAAATGACATTTTACTTGGGTCAGAGTTAGAAAACATAACTGACAGAAATGTAACTAATGTGCATCGTTATTGCACGTCAAAATGTAGGAAATTCACAGTTTGTTTTGACCACTAAGGATTTGAGAGTGAGAGAAAAACACCCAACACGGAGCCCGTCTAAAGTCTGAACTCTGAGCTGCAATTCTCTCTCACTTCTGTCTCAGTAATTAGGATACAGATGCTGGGAAAGCTTCAAAGGAGGTTGTGTCCGGAAGGCCGTGATGACTACCAAGTAACTCAGCCGGTGAGATTTCTTTGGCATTCTAGCAGGCTGAGTCAACGTACTAAACCTGCGCCTGTCCCTTTCCTAAAATAATCGTATTTACTGCATTAAGCCAGTTGTTCTAAAAGCTGTTCCAATTGTTGAGCATGGATATGGTCACCCCATGTGCTGCCTGTGAATGCGTTGTGTTGGCACTCGAGGGGTTAAGGGAGGTTTTCGGATTCTCCCATCAAGTAATTCATATTGAAGGCGAAGAAAATAAAAGCACAAGTTAATCCGAAATTCGTTAAAGTAGAAGTGTGCATATTTGGCACGTTTTCACGGTCATCATTGTGCAGTCGGTGGAAACGACTCAATGGACCAGATTCACCAAAAGCCAATATAACAGCATTACAATTCAACATTAAAAAAAATTTTAAAAATGGGATTGCGGTGATATTATTTGGAATTGGCGCCGCATTCAGTAAGAATGACTTATTCATAAATGTGTTGCGATATGCAGCGTTTTTGATTACATGATCAATGCATTTACCCTGCGGTAATACACGCTAGTGATATAAAGAAACGATACCTCCTTGAAATCGATGTTAATTGGCACCAATGATGTAAGTTTGGTGGTGTGGGAGATATAACACTGTCCTTCCAGAGGGTTTTGTCATAGGCTTGCTTACAAAACTCTCTGGGATATATTTGTTTAACCCCTTGGGCTGTCAGTGCATTCCAAATGAATACCTTCAGACACCAAAGGGGTTAACACACAACACATACCCTACAACAAAAACATCAAAAAGCATACCGTCCATATGTGAAAATAAAAATCCTTTATTAGCCCAAGTGGGCAACTAGTGATGGGATGACTAGGACTATAGTTCATCCATTCAAATGGATCTGGTCTTTTCTCCAGTACATTAACTGAACAGCATTCTAAATAAAGGCCATGGTCGTGTCTTTCATGCAACAAGCAACACGATTCCAGCTGTTGAACCTTTTCATCATAGTTACTCTTTCTGTAAAAGGGATCCTGCAAGTCCATAGTAAAACGAAACAAAGAATGGAAGCACTGAATCCTTTGGTCCTCAGTCTATGGAAAAGTTATATTTTAATGATGAAACACAAAGTAGGTTATGGTGAGTGAAAAAGTCACAGAAGCCTCCACTGTACAGTGTACAGCAAATAAAAATACCACGTGTGGGTACATTTGCATGCAACCCTGCGTCTCCCCATTATCTCTTAGCGTACAATGCTCCCACTGCAGCCAGGGATTGTGGGTAATGTAGTGGAAGTTTTGCATGCTGTTGAGTTTGCATGCATTCGCATGTCATTACCGAGAATCCCACGCTGCAGTGGGAGCAGCCTACTGACCAGCCCAACTCACCTTTACAAACCTAGCTTCACAGGTGGAATTGTCGTCATGTACGTCACAGTCTTCACGCTCATTGGCAATGGTAATTCCAGTTGTGCAGTGCAGTTCCTCCAGCTGATTAGTGCAGCACTGCTCTTGGGTAATTCTAAGGGCGACATTTTCAGAAATGTGAGAAAAACTCAGAAATCAAAGCTTTACCTGCATAATCAGCACACACCCAGATATCCTGTTGCAGCCAGCGCCGGATTAAAGTCTTTGCAGGCCCTGGGCACTCTCATAATCGTAGGCCCTCAAGATGGATCTGTAGATAAATATTTGTATTGTACTGTATACAATGTATAGGTCCCATAATATAACCATAGATATATATAGTATATCCCTATGATACTTTGGTACTACGACATTTTGTCTATAATACTGTTAGTAGTATTACCTTATACAGTATGTAACTGGCCACCTCTAATGATCAATTTTTCAGGGCCTAAAACTTTTTCGTAGGCCCTTGAGCACTGTACCCATTGTGCCCAATGCATAATCCAGGCCTGGTTGGAGCTCCTCCTGAGCAAAGCAATGAAATGTCCCAGCTTACCCCGGACAGTTCTTGTTTTCAAAACTCTGTACAGAAGAACAGCAAATAAAAATACAACTTGTGAGCACATTCACTTGTCTCAGACAGGTGTGCAACCCTGCCCTTCCCCATCATCTCTTGGCAGACAATGCTCCCACTGCAGCCAGGAATTCTGGGTAATGACATGCAAATGAGCACTCACAGTGTACAGAGGAACAAACATGCCAGTAATAAGTGTAGACACCATACAATGCTTGTGAATATCGCCCACACTTTTAAATAAGTTAGCACGTCTTACACAGTGTATATTCCAGTCACGTAAACCTTTTCCAAATGGGCCTTCCATAATATTGGTAGCTTTACTCCTCGCTTCAAACTGAAGTTACGGCAGTGAGGCGGGAAGCATCCGGCATCAAGCATTTATAAATATTCTTGTTGTTTGTAAAGGGGACAAGCTGATGCTTGGGAGGGGGGGGGGGTTCATTTGCTTCCCCTCTTTTTGTGACGTTACTGGGTGTTGAGCAGGGCCTCTCAGAATGGGGGGCCTCTCTCAGACCGGGGGCTCTCCTCTTCCCTCCCTCCCTCTTCCCTCCTCTTCCCTCCCTCACTCTTCCCCCCTCTTCTCCCCTCTTCCCTCTCTCACTCTTCCCCCTCTTCCCTCCCTCACTCTTCCCCCCTCTTCCCTCCCTCCTTCTTCTGATTTGTACTTTGGCAGAGAGAGAGTGGGATAATAGAGGTGGGAACACTGACATTGCCAGGCCGTGCTTTGTACTTATCAAGGTCAAAAAAACATCATTAGTGGCCGAAGAAACAGAAAAGTCAAAGGTTTCATTCTAAAGTGATTACATTTGCTAAAGGAGGCAGTTACATTGATCAATGGTTTACAAAGGGCTACTTTGTGAGTTAATTGGGACTAGTCTTGTAGGAGCAGTTCTTCCCAACCCAGGATATCGTGAAATGACAAACCATATACCCTCGCTCTGCCTATTCAATAATGTTTTGGGGGTGGTGCTTAGCTGAGATAGTTACGGACAAAATCAAAAAGTAGGAGAAAAAGATTCCAGTTTATAAGCCCCCGGCCCCCCCTGTGTAACAGATGTGCAGTGGCTGCAAGTGTACAGTATACCATTATTTTATTCTACTCATGTGTAAATAAAAGTAAGTGTATAGTACATGGAAACTCATGAGGAGACAAACGGGAGAGCTCTAAACCAAATGTGGCCATGTTCTAAGTGCTAATTGGTACAGAGAACTTGAGATGTAAGTAGTGAAGTTGGGACCAACAAGTGTTGGAATTGGAACTAAATTTCAAGGTGTGAGAATATGCCGCTGGTCAAAAAGATGGCTCAGCACATCAGAAAGTAGCGAGGGTAGGAAAAAAACAAGCGCGCCATTCTCATAACAAGATATATTGTTTGTGAAAAAAGAAATATAGAAAAACACATAAGGGTATAAAACATTTGCAGAATATATGAAAAGTGCCAGTGATACAGTTACCAGGCTCCCTTGATCATCATAGGGTTAATGCAGGGTCCTGTTACACTGATCTAGCTACTAAATGGTAACTTTATAATCTGTTTGTTTTAAGTTATTGGCAGATGTGAAGGACACAATGTCCTGCGGAGTGGATACACATAGGCACGTCTGTTCGGAGCGTTCTGTATCTAAAAAGTGTCACTTTGTAGCCTGTCTGACCGCTAGCTTGTGGTCAGAAGGCGCTACAGGAGGTGCCAATACACTGATAGTGAGCACACTCTGTTCCCGGTAGAGTGAGCGCACTCTGTCCCCAGTAGAGACAGAAACGAGATTTTAAAACACAGGGTAAAAATGTATCAGACGCATGTAACTATCTGTTGTTAGGCTGAGGAAGGTCCAGTTTTTGGGGCCGAAACGTTGGAATTTTATGCCTTGTTTTACATATCTATTTATCTGCTTTACCTGAGTGCTGGCTGCTGATTACGTGTGAACGGTATCGTACTTTTAGTTAATTCTTATGGGACACGAACCAACTTGTATATACTGACTATTGGGGTGCCGGCTGTCACATTTCTCCGCTGCGACATTTGAAGCCGGAGCCAAGCCTGGGAGGGGGAGGGGGGAGCTCGAGTTCGGGGGGAGAGCAGGCAGGGGGTCGCAGGGGGGAAAGGTTGCGCTCACCCCTGGCTTAGAGGATATAGAGACTAAAACAAACAAAAGATTCCCCAATGAATGCACTCAAAGATAGAGGATATACATACAGCTGTCTGTGAGTAGAGTTACTGGCTAAGAAGTAAAGAGTGACTCACTGTGAGTGTTTGTTTGCATGTCATTACCCAGAATCCCTGGCTGCAGTGGAAACACTGTTTGGTAAGTGGTAACGTGGGAAAGCCGGGATGCAGACCTGTTCCAGACATGCAAATGCACCACAAGTGGTTTTTTTTATTTTTTTTTATTTACTGTACACTACATTTACGGATACACGCACAGAAAATGGGCACAGTATGTTTGTAATCTCTTTGCATGCAGTGGATGATCTCTATCGTCTGCTATAGCAGATATTACTTTCAGCTACTCAACGGTTCTAAGATGTGTCTTCCACATACAACTTAAGTGAGTGACAGAAACACTACGCGGATTTGACAAATACTGTAACACATTTCTCCGTTGAGTACAATAACTAACTTCCTGATGAGGCATTGTTATGTTATCAATGGGAGGCACGTCAAAAAAATATTTAAGGGTAGTCAAAAGGGTAACAATCCTAATGCCTGAGGGTTTATGGTACGGCAGAGCACCACTGCTTTTTATTTACACGTTGTTCCATTTTACAAAAAAAAATATTTTAAAATGACTGTCCATTTTTGTTTTTATTGTATAAATATTTCTAAAATAGTGGCTCAAATAAGTACTCTGCACTTGTTGAAGGAGCAAACCATGCAGTATTCTACATGTGTGTTTTTTTAAATAAATCAGTTCTGCAGTATTAAATGCTTTAAAAATAATTAAATTCCCAATGCCATTTTAATGAGATTCTGTATACTGAGCATCCTTTGATTTCCATAGCAGGCTTTAGCACACCTCCCCAGCAGTGCAAGATCTTTGTAACACTCCTGTTTGAGATAATTTGTTGCCAGTATTCCCAGCAGTTTGAGCTTCAAACTGAAACAATAGGTAATGATACCGTAGTACATTGTAGCTGCTGAGTTACACTGACTGAAGGATTGATTGATTGAAACTGAAAGGCAGCCGTTTAGTGAACCCTGGGAAGCAGGATTTTTGCCGATCGATCATGGGAGAATGAATCGATTGGCAGCTCAGGTAATTCGTTTCCAATAAAGGTTATCAATGGCTCCATATATTAAAACAAAAACAGGTTTTTTTTAAGTGCCGTGCACAGACTGCCTCTTTACAACAGACCCCCACCCCCTCCAATTAAAATATGGTTAAGGATATGGCGACAGCCACTTTGGAAGGAAGAGACCTAGACATCATGTTTGATGAACTTAAGTGTCCAGGGTAACAGGATGTTCTGGGTGTTCAGGGTAACAGGATGTTCTGGGTGTTCAGGGTAACAGGATGTTCTGGGTGTTCAGGGTAACAGGATGTTCTGGGGTACTAGAGTGGCTGTGACATGGAGAAACAAGGTTGGTACCACTGCCGTGTGTAGTTCTAGAAGCCACATGATGGACAAGTTTAAGAAAAGGGCAAGAAAAATAAAGACATGTTAGAACTAGAGACGGGCAAATGGACCAAAAATCGATCCACAAATTCTTTGCAGTGTTTGCAACAAAATTCGATTCGCAACCGAATATTTAACCTGAAGTTTGTCATGGTAATATTCGGGCAAATGTCTAAACCCGAGCCCCTATTCGCTTGGCCCTCCCCTTTTGCGAAAGCCATTACATTCGATAAGCGAATGTTACGAAACATTTCCGTTTTTGTCCGTGCGCATGCGCGATAAACGCATCAAAACTTTCATACATTCGCCGGTCAAATATTTGGACATTCGATCAATTCGAATGTTGCAGCCTTCCATTCAGCAAATGTTGTAACATTTCGATTCGAACGCTCGCGTGAATAATTTTGTTTAAAAAAAAAAAAAGCCAGAGAAGTCGCTCGATAGAAGATTGCGCCACCAGGATTCGCGTCTGCGAAGAAACGCCACATTCGCAGCAAAGTTAAATGTCTGCAAATAATTTGCCTATCTCTAGTTAAAACCAAAAGCTTTGCAATAAAAGAGATGAGGGCCTCAGCGTATATGTACTTTGGAGGAAATGAGGAAGACAAGATAGAATACTTAAGATTCAGAACAAACAAGGTACAGTATTCTCCTGGGGAGAAAAAGTTACTGAACAAGGGTTTATAGAACGGAGCAGGAAGGAAGCTAATGGGGTGGTGGGAGATGTGAGACAGTAATAATAATGCTCTCCTGGAAGACGTGGAGAGAACGTATATGCTAAACGGATTATAAAAAAATCCATAGTAGGTTCCTACAAATTAGACACACACAATCTGAGCGAACTCAAAACCCAAACCCAAACCCACAGTATTATATATTGAATTGAGCCAACTGGTAAACAGTAAGCGCAGAATCCCGAATGCACATCCAATATGACAAATAATTTACTTAATTTCTATAGGACAAAAACAACAGCAGGGTCTACATTATTACAGCACATGGGGGAATGGGGAGGCCCAAGTGCTCCTAATCAGCCTAAGCGTTTCTATGCATCTCTGAAATACTTGTGGCATATAAAAGGTGCACACATTATTTTTCAAGATGTCATTTTTCAACAGGTCTTCCTAGGAACCCTTGGGTTTCCCGAATATCCCTAAAGGGTTCCCTGCAATTTTCAGGACATTTGAAAATTGTACCGAATACAGAATTAAGAAGAAAGACTAAAAATGTATATTATAAGACATGCTTTCCAGAGCTTCTCCTCTCTTCCATATGGCAAGCACTACAGAATAATTTATAATGCATCTGCTCTCAGACGCGCTATTAGAGAGGGTTGGGGTTCCTTACAATGCATCTGCTCTCAGGCACGCTATTAGGGAGGGTTGGGGTTCCTTACAATGCATTTGATCTCAGATGCGCTATTAGAGAGGGTTGGGGTTCCTTACAATGCATCTGATCTCAGACACGCTATTAGGGAGGGTTGGGGATCCTTACAATGCATCTGATCTCAGATGCACTATTAGGGAGGGTTGGGGTTCCTTACAATACATTTGATCTCAGATGCGCTATTAAAGAGGGTTGGGGTTCCTTACAATGCATCCGATCTCAGACGCGCTAGTAGAGAGGGTTGGGGTTCCTTACAATGCATCTGATCGCAGAAGCGCTATTAGAGAGGGTTGGGGTTCATTACAATGCATCCGATCTCAGACGCGATATTAGAGAGGGTTGGGGTTCCTTACAATGCATCTGATCGCAGAAGCACTATTAGAGAGGGTTGGGGTTCCTTACAATGCATCTGATCACAGACGCGCTATTAGAGCGGGTTGGGGTTCCTTACAATACATTTGATCTCAGACGCGCTATTAGAGCGGGTTGGGGTTCCACGGAATTTCACAATATAATTATATAGGTTTCCTAAAAATAAATAAAAAAGAAGTTAAAAAACACTGCACTAGATCATAGAGTTGAAATCCCTGCAAACTCCAAATAATCATAAAACCAGTCACTTTGGGGGTTTACGTATCAAAATCTCCTAGTTATGTAATCTGAGAAAAAAATGCAACAACATGTGTCAAAGGAAAATGTCAGAGGAACACTTGCTTTTCACTGCTATTTTCCCCTCTACATTTGCCCCACTTTTGGAAATCTCAAATCTTGACAAATAAAGCTCTTTATCTCCTTGTTCTTAAGTAAGTTCTGGTACTAAAAAACAGAATGTAAGCTCTATGGGGCTGTGTCATTCTACTATCTCCCACAAAGTACAATTCATAACCTGTCAAAATGTATCATATTATTCCTCAGAGATGATGAACAAATATTGCAATTTGTGCCATAATTGCAAGTCATTTTTCTCATCATTTTCAAGAGACCAATTGAATATACAAAATTAGACAGTTCCCCCAGAATACTGATTACAAATATGTCTTCCATCTCCCTGGCTAAATGTAAAAGTGTGTGTTTATGTCTAATGCATTGTGGGGCGGCTTGAAACAAAGCACAGGAACATCTGGCTCTGCCGAGGACACTGCAGACACCCCAAACAGCTTTGAAATGAATTAAGTCAGTTGAAAAGGGCAAAGCAGACAGGATTTTTCTGGTATTTATCAGCTGCTGGGTTGATCTCTTTGGTGCCAGAATTTAAAGTTTAACGTATACCACTGATTTTCACAAGAAGCATTTCTAGCCAAAAACCTAAACAGCCGCTCACCTAAATGGCTTCTCCCCCAGCCTTCTTTCATCTGTTTGTTATCCTCTCCCGAGGGTGCGCTATTAAAGCAGCATGGGGTTTCCTGATCTACTCTAGTAAGAAGTTCTCACTTCCTCTACTTTGCTTTCAATATAAATGTTGCTCTTTAGCCAGAGGTTCAAGAACAGGAGTGACCAACTCCAGTCCTCAAAGGCCATCAACGGGTCAGGTTTTAAGGATATCCCTGCTTCAGCACAGGTGGCTGAATCAGTGGCTCAGTCTTTGGCTTGCCAACTCCAGTCCTCAAGGGCCACCAACAGGTCAGGTTTTAAGGATATCCCTGCTTTAGTACAGGTGGCTGAATCAGTGGCTCAGTCTTCGGCTTGCCAACTCCAGTCCTCAAAGGCCATCAGCAGGTCAGGTTTTAAGGATATCCCTGCTTCAGCACAGGTGGCTGAGTCGTTGAGTAAGCCACTGATTGAGCCACGTGTGCTAAAGCAGGGATATCATTAAAACCTGACCTGTTGGTGGCCCTTGAGGACTGGAGTTGGCCACCCCTGCTGAATCAGAATATTTTTACGGTTGCCAGAAGAGCCTAAAGCAAAACGAAGTTATCTGGGATGTATAATTGTAGTGTTTGGCTAATGCTGCCTGTCCCCACACTCTATGCTTTTAGGACTTTGAAGCAAAGTTCTAATAACACGTACGAAGGATTTATGCGTTTTAGCTAATAGAATTCAGGAAAGGATATATGCCTTTGAGCAAAAAGAAATGTTTATCTTTCAGGCAAGTCCAAACAGAACTTTTTTTATTGAACAGATTTGCTGTTGTATAATTAATTCCGCTGTTCAATATACTGCTCTGGTGTCGGATAAGATTCTAGTCTCATTCATTTGAATGGATCTGAACTTTTTTCCTGCCTGGGGTAGGTGGGGGGTTTTTTTTCAGCATATTGATCGGAGGCCCAAAATGTAGATTTATAAAAAAGTAGAACCCTCTCTGGATTCAACTCTCATTGTCAGAACAGATATGGGGGCCTTGCCACGTACAGCCCACCTGTGAGCATGTGACCTGCATATGGGACAAGGGTTAATAATACACTGCTACCTAGTTGATACTTTTCACCTTCCGCAAAGGTTCCTCAAACAATATCTCCCCTCAATCCGTCCCAATATACAGCAGTCCTCGGTTATCCAACGGAATCCGTCCTGGAAGTAGCGTTGGAACCGTTGTAAAGTGAGTCCCATGTTAATCAGTGGCGGTGAGCGTTGGATAACGCATTCCGGCGTCGAAAAACGGTCCTTAGGGTTGCATTGTAAAGCGATGCATATGCCATTCATTGTAAAGTGAAACGTTGGATAATGAGGACTACCTGTACCATCTGTCACGAGCAGCACACTTGTGAGCATGTGACTTAGATATGCAACCAGGGTTAATACACACGGCTACTCTAG
The DNA here is from genome assembly GCF_040206685.1 of Ascaphus truei. Taxonomy (NCBI): domain Eukaryota; kingdom Metazoa; phylum Chordata; class Amphibia; order Anura; family Ascaphidae; genus Ascaphus; species Ascaphus truei. The sequence continues at coordinate 294,285,574 of NC_134487.1, forward strand.
CCAACCCACATTTCTCCTGCGCAATGTGCTTTCAATGAGTCTACTAAGCCGTGCTGCATAGAGGGTAATACACCCGATCGTGGTATGAGTGATCCCATTGACCTTATGTGAGTAATTTACTCGAAACAACATACTTGGAGAATCAATTCATTCTTGAGAGACTATATAATATACATTGCCGTGATAGGTCTTGGCCTGTCACAAACAATTATTGTATTTTTAACACAATTTCTAACCAACGTTAACCTCATAAGTACCAGATTGATTAAAATACTTAATATCCCCTGCCCTTTTTATTGCAGGGGCCTATTCTAATACCTCCAAAGTATAACAAACCACTTCTAAATTGCCCTTTGCTATTCTGTAAACCTTTCTCGCATGTGCAATCCGTGTCTAAAAGGCTTTTGTAGAAGCGGTTTCACTCTGGTTCTGCCAATCCCATCGTTTTGTCAAAAAAGCCTCCAACTCGCATTTTTAAAAAAAATAAAACTGCTATTCTAGTAACTCCGTTATGCAAACCGCTTCTAAAAACGCGCATTTATTTTTTTTTGCGAGTTCCACACAGAGCCTGAAATATGGGTTTGGCTGAGAGAGCAAAACACAGAAGTCAGACTGGGGATGGAGTTAGCGCCACGTCAGGTCATTCTGCTTCTAAAGCGCGTACAATCCGGGGGTTTGCTGTTAAACCAGGCGGTTTGTTGCTGGGTTTTTTTAGAAGCGGTTTAGAAGATAAGGTTTGCAATAGAGAATAGATTTTCTGAACATGCGGTTTGGCAATGACAACTTCGGAGCTACGAGAATGGACCCCAATAAGTCTGTATATAGAAGAGATTTTTGTAATAAATGCAATGAGATTGTTTGCGTCTCAGAGGGGATGTCTGTCCTGCGCCTGGCGGCAGAGGAGAGCTGGGAGTCAGGCCTAATGTCCGCTGCTTGGTTGGGCCTCCCTCTGCCGCCATGACGGCTCTTACCCTCTCCCGCGCCACAGGTAGGGCCATGGGGGAAGAACACAGGGGGGAATGAGAGGAAGTGAGAGAGAGGGAGGAAGGAAGGGAGAAAGAGCGGGTGTAAGAAAGAGGGAGAGAATGAGAAGGAAGAGGGGGAGATAGATACACGGGGGAGAGAGAAAATGGGGAATAAGAGAAAGGGGAAGAGAGAGAGGAGAGAGAGAGAGAGAGAGAAAGGGGAGAGAGAGAGGGGAGAGAGAGGGGGAGAAACAGACGAAAAAGGGGAGAGAATTATAGTGAGGGAGTGACAGAGAGGGAAAAAGAGACAGAGGGGGGAAGAGAGAGAGAGGGGTTTATATAAACTGGAGGGGGGGGGGTCAGTTGGTGGAACTTGCCCTCTGTACAAAAATACCTATTTCCGCCTCTGGCATTACCCTTCTAAATCCAGGAAAACACAGGAGTGGAATTTGTGAGTTAAGAGATGCACTGCTGCATACTTTGTATTTATACGCATCAAGAAATAGATTGTCACTTTATCACTATTAGTACCAAGTGCAAGCAGTGTACAGATCCAACACAAATGTGTATTCACAGAGAGTATCACATTGTTTTTGATTACCAACGGGTTTTATAAACAGCACATTGGTTTCATTACAGAACATTAAAATAACCTGTCAGTACTTCACATTGTGTTTAATATTTTGTAGGAAACTCTGCATTACTCATCTGCACCACAATTTCATATATTAACTTTCCACCCGCCTAAAATATCATCTCCTAATATCTTACCCTTTCCATTACTGAACAACAAAAGGATCAGATCTTTTTTAAAGGGATAAAGTGAACTAATGACAGTGGCATGTTTAATAGTTTAAATGTATAAATATATATATTTTAAACTTTTAATATTTCCATGGTAACAAAATATTATTCTTTTTTTGTTCACTTTTTGTCGATAAAACTGAGGGCTTGAGTAAACGGTGCTTTCCTGCGCTGTTCTTTGATGGCAAAGTAATTATGAAGCAATCATTAGTCAAACAGATAAACATAAGAAGGTGATCGCCTTAAATCCAGATTTCCTGGAGAAATGCAGGACAATCATTTTTCACACGATATACTGTAAATAAAGTATGGAGACCGTGCTCTCCCACGTTCAGATTCAGGCGGGGATAACTGTTCCCTTTGCTCCTGGTTTCCAGAAGTTCTGCAAATACCTCCTGGACCAGGAGTGAGCAACTTCGGTCCTCAAGGGCCACCAACAGGTCATACAGTAACTCAAGTATGAGGGAAAACAGATACGTATTTATCTCTGTGATTGGTCATGTTTGATGTGGCACTGGGGATCTCTGTCTTGTTGTATACATTGTCACATACCCAGCAGAACTCCTTTTTAACATACATACATACATACATACATACATACATACATACATACATACATACATACATACATATATATATATATATATATGGTGAGGTGCGTCTGGGATTTGAGCTTACAGGGGGGTATTGTGTGTGTTTGTTAAACATGCACGATGGGATTGATGCACTGGGTTTGCCTCAGTGATGCATCGGTGACCTTAGTAAGTGACCCCCATTTATTAAAGTCTTCCAGCTGCAAACCGGGAGCAACAAAACTACACATTTATCAAAGAATAAAAAGTCCCCTGGGAAACAATAGTATTTTTTTTGCTTTGATAACTATGGCGGAAAGTGGCCCCAGGTGCGCTCCTACCTGCACTCTTTGGAGTCCGAGATAACCGGCACGGCGCCGCACTCGCGTTTCTGAGACGCCCATTCGTAGCCACTGGTACAGCAAGAGTCCACGGAAATCTGGGCAGCCACTGGGGAAAAAACAAACATGTTCACGGGACCAGAAAAGACGCCACGTTGAATAGACGGGTCATTATAAAATGGGTACAAAAGGAGGTGTTTTATTTTTGGTATCCCCTAGAAAGGAACACGATGTGGTATAAAGAGCATTATGGAAGTCTTGTACCTAATGCGCAGGCAGGTAAGAGATATTTAGCTAACACTATACAAGCTAGATCAGAGGCAGCCAACCAACTCCAGTCCTCAAGGGCCACTAACAGGTCACGTTGTAAGGATATCCCTGCTTCAGCACAGGTGGCTCAATCAGTGGCTCAGTCGAAGCCACCATGGATGTGGCGGCTTCCTATTGGATGATCGCCAATGCCATATTTAAAATAAAAAAAAACAGGAAGTGAACTGACAACCAAAACTGTAAGTATCGGGGAGCCAGGGGGTACCCAGACCCCGAAAATAGCACCGTTCAGCTCAGTGGCCCAGTGGTTCAAACATTGTAAAATATATATTTTTTAATTTAGACGGGATTGCTGCTTTAATCATTTAAAATGAAAGAAGAAGAAGAAGAATGGTAACTTGTGTTATTTTGATCATTTATAAAAAGATACAATTGTATTTATAACGTTAAGAGGCAGCAACAAGTTTCCTGACCAGATAGCTTTTTTCCCGTTCTGTGCTGCTTCTTGCTTTCGAAATCCCAAGTGACCAATCCCCTTAAAGTAGAAATGATTTTAATGAGCAGACGAGCGCTGCGGTTTCCCACACAAATATTCCCCGGTTACAAGTTCATAGCACAGCAAGAAAACGAGAATGTAGCTGTGAGGCTAGCTGCATCAATAACAGCAGCCACTTCAGTAAGAGTTCACCAAATTGTTTGCAGCTGTAGTAGATATTCATCTAACGTAGGGCTAGCAAATTACAGTCCTCATGGGCTACCAACGGGCCAGGTTTTCAGAATATCCCTGCTTCAGCACAGGTGGCTCAATCAGAGGCTCAGTTGAAGACTGAACCATGATATCCTGAAAACCTGACCTGTTGTTGGCCCTTGAAGACTGGAGTTCACCAATGACGCACTATCCTGTAATTGTGACGCGCTTTGAGTCCCACTGGGTGAAAAGCGCTATATGAAATAAAGTTATTATTATTACTCATACTATTAATGCTCATCAAAACCTGTATACAAGGTATATTCCATTATGTCTGTAGTTGCACTCATTGGGTTTTGGACTTTGGATGTAAATGTCCAAATATAACAAATATACCTTCGATCTAATATATCGGTATTTCTCTATTTAAACCCAGATCTCTTACGGATCCTTAAAATAGCCAGGTTAAGGAAATATTCTGGGTCGCGCTCAAATAGATTCAGATTTACTGCAGTATTCTTTTTATCAAAAAAATCACAGATCCTACCATACACACATCATATCCCTGCAGTGATATCCTGTAACGGAGAATATCCAGTGACACTGTAATCCTGTGAGTTAAACATATATATATATATGTACAGATAATCTGTTTGTGATGTGATTTGTGGTTTAACGCCAGGGGTCATAGGTTAGACCTTAGACTTGCGTTTGAGGGGAGATGTTAACATCTTCGGAGACCCCTTTACTGGGGGGGCTCAACTCCAGTGCTCGAGGACTACCAAAAGGTCAGCTTTTCAGGATATCTCAGCTTCAGCAAAGATGGCTCAATCAGTGGCTCAATCAAAGGTCGAAACAGTCTGTCTGTGAGTGGGTTCACAGGCTTTGCATCTCATCCCAGGCTATGTTTAAAAGCTGTGTTTAAAACAGCGAGCATTGTCTTAATGGCTCCATGTAATAATGAACTTGAGACAAAAGGTGGCACTGTGTGCTCATTTGAATGTCATTTCCCAGAATCCCTTCTACAGTGGAAGCACTGTATGCGAGGTGATAATGGCGAAAAGCGGGGTTGCAGACCTGTTTAAGACATATGATTGTGCTCACAAGTAATCATTTTTATATGCTATATGCCAGCGCTGCGCAATCTTTCCAGCGTGCGCCCCCTTCCTGCTCGCGCCCCCCCCTCCCTTACCTCCTCTCCGGCGTCAAATGACGTCGCGGGGTCACATGACGTTGCCATGCGAACATGACGTCACATGACCCTGCAGCGTCATTTGACGCCGCGTTATCATGGCGACGCGTCGCAGAAGAGAAGGTAGGTGAAATTGCAGAGACATCACACAATCCTCCGGCATTAATCTTGGGGGAAGAGCGCTGGGCCTCTGCAACCCGCCACGCCCCCCTGAACAATCTTGCGCCCCCCAGTTTGCGCACCACTGCTATATGCTATACGGTGGAGGGTGTTTAGTCACCTTTTCACCCACCATAACCTAAATTGTAGAATAGGGGCCTAATATATATACAGGCATACCCCGCATTAACGTACGCAATGGGACCGGAGCATGTATGTAAAGCGAAAATGTACTTAAAGTGAAGCACAACTTTTTTCCACTTATCGATGCATGTACTGTACTGCAATCGTTATATACGTGCATAACTGATGTAAATAACGCATTTGTAACAGGCTCTATAGTCTCCCCGCTTGCGCACAGCTTTGGTACAGGTAGGGAGACGGTATTGCTGTTCAGGATGTGATGACAGGCGCATGCGTGAGCTGCCGTTTGCCTATTGGGCGATATGTACTTACTCACGAGTGTACTTAAAGTGAGTGTACTTAAAGCGGGGTATGCCTGTACAGTGGTCGACAAATCACCAAAAAATCTACTCGCCACCTAGTACAACACGTGTGCTGCTTGGGCCAATAGGAGCTCGCCACGATGTTAAATCCACTCGCCCGGGGCGTGCAACTGTATAGGTTTGTCGAACACTGTATATATATATAATAGGGGCCTAAACCGTGGAAATTCCAGAAGAAGTCTGTTCAACAGTGTTAATCGCTCTTTAAAAGTTGTGTTTTCCAATACGTTTTTACTGGATTTGGCCTGTTGAGACCGGGACAAAACTGCCAATTTTCAGCCAGATGCCACTAACGCATAAACACGAATAAGCCTCAAAAAGCTCGCTGATTGAAATGCCATGTCAGCCCACAACTATGTTTAAAGACATACTAATCTGTAACAAATGTCCATAAATAAGTGCAGAGCGTTAGCAATTATTGACATCCCTATTATCCAAGTACTTGTGCCTTATACTCTTTGAAATATCTTTAAGAACAAGGAGTTGGCAAGTGGAAGCAATTTGTCACAAAGGATAGAGAGTAACAATCATTATGGTAACAGAAGACATGTGGACTGGATTTATTGCAGATATACAGTCTGATTAAAATAAAACCCTTTATTTACAGTATCTGGCAGGAAGATTTGTTTGTGTGTGTTTGTTTCCGTTTGCCTGGGGTTTTGCCAATGAGCTTTTACTGAGGGTTTTACAAAGCAACAGCATTAGACTTCAATGGTAATTCCTTATTTTAATTATCACACAAATGAGTTTGAGTTAAACTCAACAAACACCGATATTCTTCATTCCCTTTTTTGATGACAGTTGGGAGTATGGAGAGGTGCATGCTGGGTATTACCTGAAGAGACAGGAAAAAGAACGAATAGGTGCGGCGATCTCCATCTTCTCCCCTGCAAATTGTAATGTTTCCAGTGCAGGTCCAGAACAAATGGCCGAAAGCCTGTCCTGTCTATCCCCAACAACATCGGTGGATAGTCAGGGCCTTCTGTGAGCCTAACAGGTAGCACCAACAGCAGGTAACAGCAGTGAATGTCCCTTAGGGTGGGGGAACATGTGTTACACAGATATGAATAGGAAGCCAGCAGAGAGGGTTCAGGAGGTTGGAAGCAGATATACGTCTAGAAGAGCAGGAGATGATTGGGGCAGCAGCATTTTGAATGGACTGTAACAGAGAGCGATGTGAGGCAGGGAAGTCAGACAGAAGAATGTTACAGTAATCAATTTATTTATTTATTTATTTATAAAATATTTTACCAGGAAGTAATACATTGAGAGTTACCTCTCGTTTTCAAGTATGTCCTGGGCACAGAGTAAAACAAATAATACATGGTTACAAATACAGTTACATAAATGAACAAGGTATACATTTATATACAAGACATTGCATGCACAGTTAAAGAAAATATATATTATGAGCGTATGAAACAGTTACAGACCAGATTAAAGTGTGAGACAGCCTTAGATTTGAAAGAATATGAGAGTCTCTGGTAGGTTGTTCCAGTTTTGGGGTGCACGGAAGGAGAAGGAGGAACGTCCGGATACTTTGTTGAGTCTTGGGACCATGAATAGTCTTTTGGAGTCTGATCTCAGGTGATAGGTACTGCATGTGGTAGGGGTGAGGAGCTTGTTCAGGTAGCTGGGTAGCTTGCCCAGAAAGTATTTGAGGGTGAGACAGGAAAGGTGAACTTTGCGCCTAGACTCTAGTGATGACCAATCTAGTTCTTTGAGCATTTCGCAGTGATGTGTGTTGTAGTTGCATTGGAGAACAAAACGACAAATTGAATTGTAGAGGGTGTCAAGTTTGCTAAGGTGGGTTTGAGGAGCCGAGCCATATACTATGTCTCCATAGTCAATAATTGGCATTAGCATCTGCTGTGCAATACGCTTTCTGACCAGGAGACTTAGGGAGGATTTGTTCCTGTAAAGTACCCCTAGTTTGGCATAGGTCTTGGTTGTCAGGGTATCAATGTGCATCCCGAATGTTAAGTGGGAGTCAAACCATAAGCCCAGGTATTTAAAACTAGTGACAGGTGTTAGGGTGGAAGAATGCGGGAGAGAATACGGACATGCATTAGTGTCTGAGTGGTAGTGGAACATAGGAAGGGGCGTATCTTAGCAATGCTACGAAGGAAAAAGCAGCAAGATTTAGTAACAGCGTTTTATATATGAGAAGGAGAGGGAGGAGTTGAATCTAACCTTTGGGCTGCGTGCATGCGAGACTGGGTGGATAGTTATGTTATTGACTGTAATTTAGAAGGGAACAATGGGACCTGGTTTGGGACAGAATATGTGAAGTTCTGTCTTAGCCATATTAAGCTTGAGGCGACGAAGGACCATCCAGGCAGAGATAGCTGATAGGCACTTTTTACTTTAGATGGGGTGAAAGGTCAGGTGTAGATAAATATAGTTGTTTATCATCGGCATAGAGATGATACGTGAATCCAAAGGAGTCAATGAGGTCACCCCAACGAGGGGGTATATAGAGAGAAGAGAAAGGAAGCTGAGCCTACAGAGGGTGCCATAGAGGTTGAGGAAGACAAACAATAAATGTACCAATGCTCTACTAATAGTCCCAATAATGTATAATAGGTGTAAAATAAAGGTCAACGTGTTTTGTCTTCTAAGGGCCTCGGCTCTTCAAGGTCCTACCAGGGGACCTCCGAGTACATGCAAAAACAGGACAGAAGACAAGTACGACCTTCTTAGAAAAATTTAAAATATGTATTGGGCCACAAGCCCCCAAGTCTCACTTACACGCAAGATAAATAGAGTGCAGCATCAGAGGATAACAAGGAGTAGGCTTTTCATAATCACTGCTGTGCTGAACGATCTCCAGCCGCAGTGCCAGTCCGTAGGGCACAACCCTTTGGTTCTGGTACCTGTGGGGTGCGCCGTAATGTTCAGCCTCAGTTTGCAGATGAGAGAAGGTGTGGGGCAGCCCGTTGAATCTCGCGCCTATGGAGCACTGCAGCTGCCGGCGACAGCCGAGTGCCCGGTGCTCAGATCAAGTTGCGCACTTTCGGGTTCTCACACCCACTTCTGGCGTCGGACGTCAAAAGCGCCTCTACTGGCCGCTTGCCAGAAAAGCCTTGTCAGTCCTTGCCAATCCTTCTGAATAGGAGATTAGCGCCACCTAGCGAACCCTACACATTTCGCTCATTACAAAAGCTTCATCAGGGGCAGAGAGGAAGAGAGATGCCCAGGACTGAGAGGGGTCATCAATGTAACAGGTAAAGTCTGCTAAGAGGAGAGTGGGCGCGTGAGAAAAGAGAAAGAAGGATATCCAGGATTCAAAGTCAGAAAGGAAATTGGAGTGTTTGCATGAAGTTAGGCAGCCTGCAGATTACAGCAATGCATAGAGAGTGGAGAGAAAAGGCAAATCGTTTGGGCCTCAAAGGATGAGAATGTCAGAGAATCAGGGTTAGGTAGGGGCTAAAACTCAGTGAGGAGAGAGAAGTATTCCTACTCCATCCCCATGTCCCACGGGGCAAGGTGTGTGTGTGTGTGTGTGAAAAAGAAAGACCGCCATAGAGCTGCCTCGAGTGTGAGAGCCAAGTTTCTGTCAGTGCAAAGAGGTGAAGAGAGCGAGAGAAAAACAGGTCATGTACAGCTAGTGTTTTGTTAGAGAGAGGAACAAGCATTCCAGAGAATGAAAAAGGGAGAGACGCAGGGGGCGAGCAAGGAATAGATATCAGGTTGGAAGAGTTGGAGCTTTTAGCTATTGCACATGAAAAGGCCACAGTTGAGAGCAAATTGGGATATGGCAGTGGCCCGTGTTTGGAGAAATGTCTCCAGCAGCCAAGAGTGCAGGTAGGAGGAGGGCAAGGGACAGGAGGTGAGAGGAAGATTTATATAAGCATATGCTCTTACGCTGAGAGGAGGTGGGTGGCAGAAGTGAGTGCAAACATCAGTGGAGTTCCATCAGTACAAAGAAGGAGAGAGGGAAGAAGACAGGAGGAGTTGTGTGTGTACATAGTAAGGAGAGCTGTGAGGTACATTAAAGGAAGAGAACGTGTTATTGAGAAAAGATGTTGCAGAAAACAGCAGGATAACAAAAGGTGAGGATATTGGGGGATGGGATAGTAAGGAAATCAAGTTTGGTGATTGTGAGCAAACCAGTAGAGTAGAGTAGGGGAGGGTAGTGGTGCAGGCTAGCAAGTGCAGAATATTAGTGTAGAGAAGTGAGTTCATAGAAAGCTGCCCAGTAATATCCTCATGTAGAAGAAGTTGCTAAAGGTTCCAGGCAGATTAAAGTTCACCTCTTGTCTAAATCCTGTTGAACTCCAGATACTTAAAAATATTCACACTTTGAAATATAACCACTTAAGTGTTATGCCTTCCCCTGCTATGCTTTCACCAAACTATGTTAAAACTTGACGTGGCATTCTTATAAGTGTTCCTTATAATATCAACGTTTGCTTCCTCAACTCTTTGTCTTCTTAAAGGCTTTAAAACTGCAGAGGTGTTGACAGAATTAAATGCTTTTTCATCATCTATGAATCCTAAACTGAGTGGTAGATCCTGCTTTGGAAAATCCCTTTTTGTACAACTTGGATGTGGTCCATTATTATAATTATTGTTTATTTGGAAAGTGCTAACATATCCCGCAGCGCAGTACAATGGGGGTACAGAGATTTGATAATTACATAAACAGAGTTAGATACAAATAAGGACAGACATGCACAAACAGATACAAAGAAGTAATGAGGGCGCTGCTCCTGAGAGCTTACAGTCTAGACTCTAGAGGGAATGAGAAAAATGTTGAAACCAAAGGTAAAGTGGCTGCTCATAGTGGGATGGAGTATACATCAGGGTAGAGTATGGTCCAAAAAGAATTCCTATGAAGAAACATAGGTTGGAGAAGAAGGCCCCTAGTTTAGCACTCCCAACGATGTTTACTTTCAAAAATGGAGTTGGGGTGCTATAATATTGTATGAAAAGAATTTCTATGAAGAAACATAGGTTGGAGAAGAAGGCCCCTAGTGTAGCACTCCCCTATCCCCCTCATACCTATTGGAGAATGGTCCAGCCACACAGCTGATCCCATTAAGGTTTGGGGTGAGGTTGTTAGGGGGTGTTAGCGTGGAGATTGGTCCAGTCACACAGTTGATCCCAAATGGTGCTGAATAGGGGAGGGAGGAGTTAGATGTTAGAGGTATTCCATATAGGCTTCCTTGAAAAGGTGAGTTTTCAGGGGCCTTTTAAATGTGTGAAAGCTGGGGGAGAGTGATAGTGCGTTGTAGGGAATTCTGGAGAGAGGAGGCAGCACAGGAGGTCTTGTAGGTTGGAGTGATGTTGGGGGCAGAATGTAAGGAGCGTTTAGGGATATATTTGGGGATGAGGGCTGAGACATAGGGGTGCGGGGGCAACGTAGTTGAGAGTTTTCTAAGCCAGAGCTAGGTTTTTAAACTTTATTCTAGAGGATATGGGAAGCCAGTGTAGGGATATGCTTAGTGGAGTATCAAAAGGGGAGCAGTGTGTGAGGTTGACTAGTCTGGCAGCAGTGTTTTGGATGGATTGGAGATGAGAGAGACGGACAAGGAGAATGCCAACTAGGATAATATTGCAGTAGTAAAGGCAGGACAGGATGAGTTTTGAGTGAATTTGGATTTTATTGGGTGAGGAAAGGGCGTATCTTGGGGATATTTCGAAGGTGGAGATGGCAGAACTTAGTGAGGGACTGAATGTGAGGAATGAAGGAGAGATCAGAGTCAAGGATAACCCATAGACGGGCTTATGGTGTTGATGATATTGTGGTGTAATTGACAGTGAGGGAGACTTTGGATGTAGAGGTGACAGTGAGGGAGAGTTTGGGTGTAGGGGTGACAATGAGGGAGAGTTTGGGTGTAAGGGTGACAGTGAGGGAGAGTTTGGGTGTAAGGGTGACAGTGAGGGAGAGTTTGGGTGTAAGGGTGACAGTGAGGGAGAGTTTGGGTGTAGGGGTGACAGTGAGGGAGAGTTTGGGTGTAAGGGTGACATTGAGGGAGAGTTTTGGGTGTAAGGGTGACAGTGAGGGAGAGTTTAGGTTTAGGAATGGCAGTGGAAGGGTGAAAGAGTATTAGTTCTGTTTTGGACATGTTAAGAGCTTCAGGTAATGGTGGGACATACAGGAGTAAATTGCAGAGACAGCAGATAGCTGGTGATACAGGACAGGGGAGAGGGGAGAGGACAGGGGAGGAGAGGTCAATTTGGGTCCATTCTGTTGTATCCACTGCGAAATCCCACTTGATCTCTAGGCTGGGCAACGTCTAGGGTCTGCTGCAGTGTGTGTGCATATATATATATATATATATATATATATCTCACGTTACCAAGCTAGCGTCTCCTGGAAGTTTGGGTGAAGTTCCAGCCGTCACACACTCTCCATCACTAGCTATTGTGTTCCCTCGGCTATTAGCCCGTGCATTACATTGGGCTACATACTCTAGTCTACGGCTGCAGGGACGGGAGTGGCGTCTGTTGCTGGATGCAGATGACATCGGACCTTCTGACTATTCCTCCATTATGAGATTTCTGCCACCCTTGTGAGTGTGCCTATCTCGGGGCTTTTTTATTTTTGTACCAATACATTTTTATCCAGATTTACGCTATGTGGTACCCCCTCCCCCTCCCTCTCCCTCCCTCTCCCTCCCCCTCCCTCTCCCTCCCTCTCCCTCCCCCTCCCTCTCCCTCCCTCTCCCTCTCCCTCCCTCTCTCCTTTTTCATAGATACCCCCTGGATGTGGTTCATTCCTGTTGAAAGCTGCGGAAATATCACTGCGACCAAGATACCTTGTACTGTTTATCCACCATTTTTGGACACTTCACCAGCACGTTTCCAGGACATTGTTTCACTTTTGGTTTGATTCACCTTACTATTACTTTAAGGTTGTATTATACACTGGTCATTTGGTACACACTAATTTAAGTTCAAACTTCACATATGGTTACACCATATCTTAATATTTGCTTCTAGTGCATTTACTCTATTGGCGCTACTTTTTGTTCTAATATATATATAATATTTGGGGGGGGAGGGGCAGAATTGCAGCTTTAAGCTATAAATCAGCAATTATATGCCGGCGATTCCATTGGATATCCATTTGTTAAGGCGTAGAATTTGTATAACCTCATCAGTGCAGCACACAGAGTACGGCCGCGCTTGTGACGGTGACGTCAGGTTGCGGTCGCTGGAGAAATCAAAATGAGATGACTTCCAGCGATCACGACCAATCCGTTGCTCTGTCGCGTCGCGCTTACTATAAGCGCATGTGACGGCGGCAATGCATTTGGTTTGACGCGACGTCACGCCGATGTCGCCAGCACTATAAGCACCGCGTAAGAGGGGATAATTAAGTGATGTAACTGACCTTTTTGCCAGTACACTGATACTTAGGCACATTATTCAATATGCTATTAAGCTGTCTACACCACACTGGAGACAAGAGTTTAGCTGCTTTCAAATAAACATGACTAAGATCTCCTCTAGACATCTTCACTGGACACGCAAGAGCCTTACACCCAGATTCAACACGCTGTGCTACAGGCCAATGCACCCAATTCAAAGCGGAAAACTGGAGTGATACCGACACCCCCCTTCGGAGGTAAGTATCTCTGGAAGCAGGGGGTCTTTGGAACTGAAATTAATGGGTTTCAGCTCCGGAGACCCCCTGCTTCAAACCTGTATTAAAAAAAAACGAAGAAGAAAAATAACGCCTTGGGTTGCCCTTTAAAGGAGCCAAACTGTCAAAATCCTATGTTTTTATTTTGTTTAATGAATCAGTTCTGTAGTAAATAATACTTACTGCGTTTTTAGTTTTCCAACACAATGCCATTTTTAATGAGTTTTAATGTACTAAGCCTTTGGTTTCAGTAGCAGGCTCTGGCACCCTTCTTTTTGAGCTCCGCCCTCTCTCCCCAGCAGTGGAAGAGCATTTGCAACAAGTTATCACAAATAGCAAAGTGTTGCAGTGTTCCCAGCCGGAGACTGTATCTGAGGTGAAAGCTGCAGCGATACACAATGTTATCCTTAATAATATAATGTTGTAGCTGTTGCATTTCACTGAGAGAAGGATTCATTCAGCTGCAGCATTTTATTTATCCCCAAGACCAGCATAATCACCAATCGATCACAGAAGAATGGATCGATCAGCAGCTTAGGTAATTAGATTTAAAGGTAATCAAAAGCTGCCTATATTAAACCCCCCCGCCCCCAAAAGGGCAGCGAGGAATACTGCCTTAGCATGCATCAAGGAGCACTTTGGGGAATTTGATACACTGCTCCCATAATTAGCCATTTCTACATGTTACATGTCATTTAATGGCCGTGATGCATTCTTTCTCTTAGGCTGCGCTTATAGTGCCGGCGACGCGCCGATCGCTGTAAAATCAAATAGAGATGACTTCCAGCGATCGCGACCAATCCGTCGCGTCGCACTTACTATAAGCGCTCGCGACGGCAGCAATGCATTTGTTTTGCCGCGACGTCGCGTCACTGTCGCCGGCACTATAAGCGCAGCCTAACAGTTTTCGGGTTAAGATGAGACCAACGTCTGAACTTGATTAGGCTCCATAACGCGGTATATCCCCGTTTCTAACTCCTGATCCGCGCCTTTCATAAGATGTTACAAGTTAGTGGAATATTTTTCTTTTTGACAAATGAAAGCTTCCCCAGGCGCATGAGCACATTTCCAGGTACTGAGTGCAAAGTTGTCTGTGTGTTAGATACCAGCCGGCAGCTGCGGCATGACTGTGCCATGACTTGGCAAGAGGATCCCGCTAACACATAATCCATCATCTTTTAAAGCATCAAACTCATGGGCTGAATCTATATTAAAACATCTTGAGCGTACCAATATAAAATATACCACCAATAAAAACTTTTATTCATGCAACAACAATGTTTTTATACCTAGCTGCTGGGGCTCAAACAATCGCAGACAAAGAAGTTACAAGGGGACAATAAAATATCCAGGCGTTGACTGCAAAATGCAGACTGTCTATTAGTGTCTAGACCTGGGGTTTTCAAACGTTTTTTGACTCTCTGCCCCCCTAATTACAGTGCTCAGTTGCGGAGGCACCCCACAACAGGACAGTCAGCCACAGAAGACAGAGGGGGGGGAAGCAGAGTTGCAGAGGGGAGAGAGTCACAGGAGGCAGAGGGGGGCAGAGAGTCACAGGAGGAAGATGGGGGGCAGAGTCACAGGGAGACAGAAGGGGCAGAGAGTCACAGGAGACTGAGGGGGGGGGGGGAGGGCAGAGTCACAGAGGGTAGAGAGTCACAGGGACAGAGGGGCAGAGAGTCACATGAGGCAGAGAGTCACAGGAGGCAGAGGGGGCAGAGAGTCACAGGAGACTGAGGGGGCAGAGAGTCACAGGAGACTGAGGGGCAGAGAGTCACAGGAGACTGAGGGGGCAGAGAGTCACAGGGAGACAGAAGGGGCAGAGAGTCACAGGGAGACAGAAGGGGCAGAGAGTCACAGGAGGCAGAGGGGGCAGAGAGTCACAGGAGACTGAGGGGGCAGAGAGTCACAGGAGACTGAGGGGGCAGAGAGTCACAGGAGGCAGAGAGTAACAGGAAGCAGAGAGTCACAGGAGGCAGAGGGGGCAGAGGGTCACAGGAGTCTGAGGGGGCAGACACACACACACACACACACACTTTTGGCCCACGCTGCTTCCTTCTCTGCTTGGCCACATAGGTTGGAAACCACTGGTCTAGTCACTAGACTCTAGTGCATTAACATTTGAAGATATTTTAACGTGAGAAAGATCCTTAGGTCTTTAACACTAAGTGATTAACAATGTCACTCTTTTGCGCCCTCTGTCTATTTGTCACTCTTACTACCTTCTTTGGCCTTTGCCACTTTCTGTATCTCCCAGTGTGTATATCCTTGCTGTCGCTTTGGGTCCCCCTGGTAAGTCTTTTGGACATCCCATTTTGGAAAACACTGGGTTAAACCCATTTGCTGATGCAGGAATTATCAGCCAGTGATGGGGTTGGAAGATCTCACACAGACACCACCTTCTTATCTTTAATTCCGCCTCTCAAAACAACTCTTTCTTCCTGACTATGAAGGACCGCCTGGGTTGCCACATGTTCCTTGAAACCGATGTCATAAAAAAGATTCAGAGTAAAATACGTGACACACCTGTGTATCAATGCACACATTAATTATGCAGCATACATGCCTGATACAAGCTAGCTTTAAAAGAAACTGCACAGAAAATTCTACTTATTGACACTTTTGTTTAAACAATGAACAGATTTGCAAACTTTATGCAATTCTTTATTCATATACCACCCAAAGTGATTCTTAAAAATATGTTTAGTAATATGGTATTAACCATACAAAATATACATTTAATTACAGGGACACAATACAGTACAGGGTTAACTGCACCTAGCTAATCCAATATAGTTTACAGGCCAACTCTATAACACCGAACTCTGATTCCTAAACTCCCCGGGGCAGGGATTTCCTTTCCTCTTGTCTGACTTCGTTTGTTGCATTTATTTTATGATAATTCCATGTGCTGTATTGTCTCTTTTGCAAAGCACTGAGTACACTGTGGGTGCTATATAAATAAATGCAAGATAGGCTAGGTCCCCAGTGCAGCCGGCGGCGTGCGCGGCCGCGTGCGCGCCTCTCACCTCCTCCCTAGCTGTCCCGGTGACGCCTCGCTTCCTGGCTCGCTGCACACTGTGACGCGTCAGCCAGGAGTGGCTACATCAGGATTGTGTTCCCGTGCGGCAACGCGTCACATGGTGCCCCAGGGAGCCAATCAGAGGCTGGATTTTGGCAACTACAGTAAAACTGTAAAACTCTGTGTATAATCCCTTTTTTTACGGCTTTTATATGGTGAAGTGAGCGGGGAACTAAGTGATCCGGTAACCGAGGATGTGAGGGCCGGAGTGTCATGTTTAACCCTTTACCTGGTACCGTGTCTGTTTATGTCTCTCAGGTGCAAAGGGGCAGAGAAAATCTGTCTTTGGAGTCAATACATTCAAACTTGTGTGATTGACCAACAAACAGTGCCCCCCCCCTCCCCCCACGAGTGCAGGATTCATTCTAGTCAACTGTATGGATCGAAACAACTCTGCTCCGAGCACCGTTTAGACTACACCGCGCCTCTAACCGCCGCTAGCAGACCGCAAATCGCGGTTGTCTGCTGTGAACGCGCCACCAGGCGTGCATGCAGCAGCCTCCCACGGGACCTTAACCATAGACATACATTCCTAAGACTTTTTTTAAAAGTTATTTTTTTACAATTAGACAATCTCCCAACAAAGACAAGTATATTGTCACCCTGCACATGTCACAGACAAGCTCTGTTGTTTAAAGCTGCAGTTCAAGCTATCGTTTAAAAAAAAATATATATTTTTTTTCCATTCAATATGTGCAGCAATACAATCTGCACACGGACAAGTGATTCGCTAAGTTGACAATCGATCCGTTCTCCTGAGATCGATCGGCGAAGATTTGGCTCAGGGGTTCATTAAATCCCTGTCAGTGCAGCAGAAGAGGACCCAAGATGCAAATTTCTGTGTGGAAGATCATGTGACCAGGCAGTCACTAGATACAATTGCTGCACTGCTAGCGAGAGGGCAGGGCTCAAGAGCCAGAGCCTGTTTCAGAAGAGGAAGGGGATGTGACTTTGTAAATTGTTGCTACAGAAACAAAAATGCTTGTGACATTAAAAATGTCTTTAAAAGTTGTTGTTTAACAAAAATGCTACAATTATTTTCTCATAGTACAGAACTGATTTATTTTAAAAACAACACAGATGAAGGATATTGCTCGGTCTGCTGCTTTAAGATAGGAGAGAGAAAAAAAGATGGACAGCATCAAATTCATGAACTTTGGATGTCACCTAACCATTGAGATACAATAATC
Source organism: Ascaphus truei (assembly GCF_040206685.1). NCBI lineage: Eukaryota > Metazoa > Chordata > Amphibia > Anura > Ascaphidae > Ascaphus > Ascaphus truei. Next base: position 294,302,940 of record NC_134487.1, read on the forward strand.
CTCTTTATTACCTCATCATAACAAGTACTTGGAAGTAGCACTGATAAGGAATTGGGAAACAAATCTTACTTTTTTGGCAGGAAGCAAAACTTGTCATAAATCCCAACATCCGCCCAGTTATTTCCCATATTATTATTTTATATAAGGCATCGACATCGTTTAGTGTAATACTGGGGAGATTAGCAGTGATAGTAAAATAACATCCTGTAGCAATGTGTTGCAGGCGCTTCTGACAGTAAAGGGCGTGATGGATGTGCTGAAATTCGCCGTTCTTTGCCTGCTGAAGCCACACATTGATGATACCCTCCCACAACACAATGAACAAACATCTATATCCAGTGCTCTCAGCTTGTGGTTACTCAGCTCTCTCCCTCAGCACTGGGGATACTTATTAAGTGTGTCACAACAGAGCGTGATTTCTGACAGATCAGATCACCCAGGTCCAGTACTGTATGTGTTAGGCTGCGGCCCCAGTGGTCAGGGCTGCACGCGCGCCGGAGCGTCTGGCGGTGCGTGCACCCGTTTCAGCCGCAGACCAGCAGAGCAGGAGATCCGACAGGGGTGGGGGGGAAGGGGCATGACGGAGGCGCGGCCATGACGTCACGTGACTGGTTCGCCCTCATTGGCTGAACCCGCCGCCGTGACGCGGCCAATGCTCGGCCGCCGCATCAAAAGACAAAAATCTTGTCTTTTGGCCAAGGCGGTCACGCATCACGGCTTGTGCGTGCACGCACACCGACTGGGCCCCGCCCCATAGAGGGCTGTGCCCTGTGTGCAGCACGCACGCCATAGCGCGCACCTCAGCGGCCACTTGGAACCTAGCCTTATAGAGAGCGGGAATGAAGAGGTGCCCTCCACCCTCAGCGAAATTATGAGAACTTCTGAACTGCTGAAATGATACAGCTATACTTCCCTAAGGCTTTATCCATAGTAGAACGCGCTAGCTTCCGCGCTCCTCCTCCACCTCCCCGGCGTCACGCTTGCAAAACAAACTTGTTTGCATTGCGAAGCGCCGCTCTCCTGTGGCGCGCGCGCACTATGCACTACTACATTGCCGTCCTAGTGTTTGTTAAGGCGCGAGTTACATACCTCGCCCCATAGCCTGCACTATGGACGAAGCCTTAGGCTGCATCCATAGATAGGCAGACCGTGCGGACGAGTGATCAGACTGCCTAAAGGCAGTGATCGCGTCCATACGGCGTGCGGGCGCATGCGCGTGGAAGTCAAAACTGATTTCTCGTGCGATAGGGCAGTCACGTGAGCGGTTCGCCCGATGAGGGCGAACCAGCTCCGTGATGTCATTGGCCCGCCCATAGACGCCCCCGGATGG